>NC_064617.1:183432611-183733180 GCF_023898315.1 Schistocerca nitens | reverse complement strand
TTTTGTGGCATCGAGCCCTCTTACCTAGGCTTTCGTGGTTACAACGGTATGTGGGGAATAAGTAAAATTTGGTAATTTGATGGCTTCCCTAGTGATGCAGTTTCACACTGAGCTGACAAAAGTCATGAGATACCTCCTAATATCGTGACTTACCTCCTTTCTCCAGGCATAAGGCTTCAACTCGATGTAGCATGGACTCAAAATGTCACTGGAAGTATCCTGCAGAAATACTGAACCTTGCCGTCTCTATAGCTGCCAATAGTTGCGAAAGTGGTACCGGTGCAGGATTTTGTGCAAGAACTGAACTCTCGATTGCCGGCCGGAGTGGCCGAGAGGTTCTAGGCGCTACAGTCTTGGAACCGCGTCACCGTTACGGTCGCAGGTTCGAATCCTGCCTCTGGCGTGGATGTGTGTGATGTCCTTAGGTTTTTTAGGTATACGTGGTTCACGGTTCTAGGGGACTGATGACCTCAGACGTTAAGTCCCATAGTGCTGAGAGCCATTTGAACCATTTGAACTCTCGATTACATTTCATAAATGTTCGATGGGATGGGATTCATGTCGGGCGATCTAGGTGGCCAAAACACTCTTGCGAATTGTCTAGAATGTTTTTCAATCCAATCGCGAATAACTGTGGCGTAGCGAGACGACGCACTGTCGTCCACAAAGATTCCATTATTGTTTGGGAATATGAAGCCAATGAATGGCTGTAAATGTTCTCCAAGTCGCCGAACATAAACACTTCCAGTCAGTAATAGGTTCAGTTGCACCAAAGGGCCCAGTGAATTCCGTGTACACACAGGCTACACCATTCTGGAGTGGCCCCCAGCTTGCTCAGTGCCTTGCCTACAACTTGTATCCATGGCTTCGTGGGGACTGCACCATACTCATACCTTGCCATCAGCTCTTACCATCTGATATCGGGCCTCATCTGACCAGGTCACGGTTCTCCAGTAGTGCAGGGTCCAACCAACATGGTCACGAGCCCAGAAGACGCGTTGCAGATGATGTGCTGTTAGTAAAGACACTCGCGTCGGTCGTCTGGTGTCGTGCCAAATTTCAAATCACTGTCCTAATGGGTGCGTTCGTCGTACGTCCCATATTGAGTTCTGCAGTTATTTGACGCACTGTTGTTTGTCTGCTAGCACTGACAACTGTACATAAACGCCGCTGGTTGTTGGTTCTGAGCACTATGGGACTTAACATCTGTGGTCATCAGTCCCCTAGAACTTAGAACTACTTAAACCTAACTAACCTAAGGACATCACTCCCATCCATGCCCGAGGCAGGATTCGAACCTGCGACCGTAGCAGTCGCGCGGTTCCGGACTGCGCGCCTAGAACCGCTATAAACGCCGCTGCTCTCGGTAGTTACGTGAAGGCCATTGGTCACAGCGTTGTCCATTATGAGAGGAAATCCTCAAATTTGGTATTCTTGGCACAATCTTGACACTGTCGTTCTCGGTATATTGAATTCCCTAATGATTTCCAAAATGGAATGTCCCATGCCTCTAGCTACAACTGTCATACCGCGTTCAGAGCCTGTTAATTCCCATCATGTAGCCATAATAAGGTGAGAAATATTTTCACACGAATCACCTGAGCACAAATGACAGATCTGCCAATGCATTGCTCTTTTATATCTTTTTTACACGATATTACCTCCATCTGTGTACGTATGCATCGCTATCCCACGACTTTTGTCAGTTCAGTGCAATATCCAGCAGCAGACGTCTCTTGGACAGTATAACAATATCTCCACTAACAGTTAATCAGTTCAAAAATTATCACGTCGCACACTCAAAGTATGATCTTTTTATTGCGCAACTAAAAGGTCTTTAATGTGGCAGGTATTGCTACATCAATTGATTACAGTCACTGAAGAAAATTAACAATAATATCACTTATCTTGTATATCCAATCCAACGACGATCTCACTCTGGCTTTGGCTAGTAATTAAAAATGTTGTCTAGGTAGCATGACTATCGCTGTGGGTTCGAAAGGCACTCGGATGTTAATTATGCCGACTTGAAGAACTTACGAAGACAATCTTTCAGGATTAATTTGATGATTTATGTTTTTCATTGCAATGTGCTTCATACTTTTTTAAACAAAGGTCACTTGAAAATAATTCTTGACACTCACTTTTCACAGAAATTCACGTTTATTAAACTTTTTATTCTTTCGCATGTTCAAAACATTACATCATCATACAATTTCGCATCCTTACTGCTCTTAATAAAACCCACGACATTTTTCGTTGTCCACAACTCAGACTTATCTTTTCATTTCCAACACAAAGTCAAGACTGTTCATATTCAACACAAAAACTTGACTACCCTGTACGCTTCCGCACCAAAAAAATCACAAGCCAATATGAAAGATAACAATAAGTACAAAGAAATTCACACTAGATATTATATCGATTTCAACATCTCAAAATATCGACGTACACACAGGTTATCAAAAAGTCAGTATAAATTTTAAAACTTAATAACCCACGGAATAATGTAGATACAGAGGTAAAAATTGACACACATGCTTGGAATGACATATGGTTTTATAGAACAAAAAAAAAGTTCACAAAATGTCCGACAGATGGCGCTTGACAGCAAAACGTCAGTAACTGCTACCGTGACGGGTGAGAGGTGCGCCGATATGTTGCACAATCGCATCATCCCCAGCCTGGCTGATAAACAACTGCTGGAACGTACGATGTTTATGCAGGATGGCGCTCCAACCCATATTGCTAGACGCGCGAAAGATCTCTTGCGCGCGTCGTTTGGTGACGATCATGTGCTCAGCCGCCACTTTCGTCATGCTTGGCCTCCCAGGTCCCCAGACCTCAGTCCGTGCGATTATTGGCTTTGGGGTTACTTGAAGTCGCAAGTGTATCGTGATCGACCGACATCTCTAGGGATGCTGAAAGACAACATCCGACGCCTATGCCTCACCATAACTCCGGGCATGCTTTACAGTGCTGTTCATAACATTATTCCTCGACTACAGCTATTGTTGAAGAATGATGGTGGCCATATTGAGCATTTCCTGTAAAGAACATCATCTTCGCTTTGTCTTACTTTGTTATGCTAATTATTGCTATTCTGATCAGATGAAACACCATCTCTCGGACATTTTTTGAACTTTTGTATTTTTTTGGTTCTAATAAAACCCCATGTCATTCCAAGCATGTGTGTTAATTTGTACCTCTCTACCTACATTATTCCGCGATTTATTCAGTTTTCAAATTTATACTGACTTTTTGATCACCCGGTACATATAAAAATGAAACCAAATTTGAATAGAGTGAAACGTATGAGACAATACGTAGAAAAATATTCATTAATTTACGGTATCGAAGAATAGGGTAGGCGGGTGGTAATGGTTTCGCAAATAAAGAACGATTACAACAGGAACGCCATTGAGGGATGCGGAAGCCTGTACAAAAGTTGTCCATCATGGCATCAACCTATCCTTCGCTCTCTGAATGTCGTGGACCGCCGCCTGGGGTGGCCGAGCGGCTCTAGGCGTTACAGTCTGGAACCGCGCGACCGCTACGGTCGCAGGTACGAATCCTGCCTTGGGCATGGATGTGTGTGATGTCCTTAGGTTAGTTAGGTTCAAGTAGTTCTAAGTTCTAGGGGACTGATGATCTTACAAGTTAAGTGCCATAGTGCTCAGAGCCATTTGTCGTGAACCAGCACAGCCATGGCTCCAATACTTCACCGTATCGGCATGCGCGTAATCTGTGGTGATTCCTGGAGGAGGATACAGAACTTTTCTGTTTCGCTAGAGTGTCAATTACTGGACGGAATTCCTCTGCTCCGGCGCCCAGCAGCACCCCTGGTGTCGCAGACGCCTCGGCTGCTGGCGCCTGCTGGAATGCGGCGGCCACGCCTGGGCGGCGGGGCATTCGACGCGGCGCGGCGACGCGACGTATCGTCGTTTCATTGCGCCAGCGGCGGCCGCCGGGTCAATGGGAGCCCTTAACCCCGCTTTAATTCGTGTTATTACATGCGACAGGCGCGCGCCTCGCAGCCGTCACCGATCGCAGAGGTTAGAATAATTAGGCTAGGGTGGTGTTAGCGTAGGACAGGGCGAGCAGGCGCGCCGGAGGCGAATCCCTGCCCGCGGCGCCACTTGACATCGCGCTGTTGACGTCTCCGTGCGTCCGCTCCCACAATTCAGCGCGGCGCACTAATTGTCTGATTTGCGCAGTCGCTGCGCGAGTCGGCGGCGCCGGCCAGCGGAATCCGATAGCAGTACGCGGAAAGTGGCGCGCGATTACTCTTCCTCCAAACAAGCCGTTCTGTGCCAAGTGCACTGTGCGGATTAGCCTCTTGCATACGAATACAGTTCGTACTTTGTTTCTCGCGATTAGTGTTCCCGCAGTTTTCCGCGTAATCCTATTGTGTGGTGCCTACAAATAGTTGTTACTGGAAGGACAGCTTCACCTTGATACGAACAATACAAAAATAAATCAAATGTCTGGAGACTGCACTTGCATCGACAATAATGGTATTGTCGTTAGATGAGCTGAAATATTATGACCACTGTCCAATGCGACAGTGAATGCCGCCTGATAACTGAGCAGGCACGTTAGATAGCATAGAAACTATGGAGGTTACCCAGACAGTAATGCACTGCATGTTTCTTTTCTTAGCCGAAAACAACGCTACGAAAGGGAAACGTTACATATGTATCCAGAATCAGATTTTCACTCTGCAGCGGAGTGTGCTCTGATATGAAACTTCCTGGCAGATTAAAACTGTGTGCGGACCGAGACTCGAACTCGGGACCTTTGCCTTTCGCGGGCAAGTGCTCTACCATCTGAGCTATCCAAGCACGACACACGCCCCCTCGGCCGCTACGGTCGCAGATTCGAATCCTGCCTCGGGCATGGGTATGTGTGATGTGCTTAGGTTAGTAAGGTTTAAGTAGTTCTAAGTTCTAGGGGACTGATGACCTCAGATGTTAAGTCCCATAGTGCTCAGAGCCATTTGAACCATTTTGAACACGCCCCCTCCTCACAGCTTTACTTCTGCCAGTGTGTCGTCTCCTACCTTCCAAACTTTAACTGTGAGGACGGGGCGTGAGTCGTGCTTGGGTAGCTCAGATGATAGAGCACTTGCCCGCGAAAGGCAAAGGTCCCGAGTTCGAGACTCGGTTCGGCACACAGTTTTAATCTGCCAGGAAGTTTCGTTACATATGTAGTTTGAAGTCTCATGAGTGAGCGCGCCAAGTTTCCGTTACTTCCGATACATAGCGTAGCTGCAGGACAGTTTCAAAATGGCGCCTGTAGGTGATATACAGGGTGAAGCGAAATTCGCGCACTCGGTCATCATCGCAACGTGTCACCTGACATGCCAAAATGTCTCTCACAAAATTTCGTCCGGTGAGTACATCCTCAGAAAAAGGACGTTAAAGAGTGACAATATGGCAGCACTGTAACCCAATGTGTGGTAAATATCTCTGTCTGGAGTTGACAGTCATGCTGTACAGTTGGTGCAGTGGATAAGGTTTTGGGTTAGCAAGCAGGAGATCGAAGGTTCGATTGCTAATTTCATGCTGTATCCTAAATTTACAACATTTCGCTACGCTGAACAAAACAAATAGGTGATTAGAGAAATAAGATGGTTCAAATGGCTCTGAGCACTATGGGACTTAACATCTGTGGTCATCAGTCCCCTAGAACTTAGAACTACTTAAACCTAACTAACCTGCCCGAGGCAGGATTCGAACCTGCGACCGTAGCAGTCGCGCGGTTCCGGACTGAGCGCCTAGAACCGCTAGACCACCGCAGCCGGCCGACAAATAAGAAACAGAAAGTTGATACAAATGACCGGGCATATGACAGAATAACTACAAAAACCATATAAATTTCGAGAGGCTAAAGATGATAGCACAGTACAACGCAACATTCTTTTTTATCTCTGGTAGTGAAGAATCGCTCTGCGAAGCCCGAGTTCGCGAATTTCACTTCACTCTGTACGTTACAAGCAACGTGCCGTCATTGAATTGCTCACTGTAGAGAAAGAAACTGTGGGGAATATATACAAGAGCTTGTGTGAAGTCTATGGAGCATCTGCTGTCGACAGAAGTACAGTTAGTCGCTGGGCACTGAGGGTGAGGTCTTCAGAAGGTGGTTCGGCGCAGCTCCACGATCTGAAGCGGTACTGGAGATCATCCACGGCTGTCACACCTGACATGTCGCAGCGAACTGATGTTGTCATTCGCGAGGACAGTCGCATTACGAGTCGACAGTTGGCGCTACATCTGTGAATCAGCAAAGGAAGTGTCGATGCAATAATCCGCTCTCTTGGATATTAAAAAAAATGGGTCAAATGGCTCTAAACACTGTCGGAATTAACCTCCACGATCTTCGTTATGTAATGTTGTAAAAGATAAAACATCTCCCTGTACTTAATGAATGTTTATGTAAAACGAATTATACGCTCTTGACAACCCAGTGACTGTTTTCATTGCTTGTTTCTGTGGTACCTAGGCGCCGTGCCGTATCGTTGTACAAGTCCAATGTATAACTTGCTCTGATTCGTTCGTTACCTTCCACTGATCGCCTCTTCGATGTCCGTAGTACACCAGCAAGCTGACAATGTAGCAGAAGTGCGTGTGCTATCAAATCTAAAAATGTCTGTCTTTTAGAAATACAAAAATAAAGAAAGTTATAGAACGACATTTCATTAGAGTTTTTTGTAAAGCACCCTGAGATGTATTGTCTGTATAATTTTTGGCAGTATGGTTCCTTTTCACAGTTACGTTAGCTACAGAGATAACGGTATGACCTTCGCTTACTTAAACAGAACTACAGTAGTTTTTCCTGAATTCAATGATGTTTAAGTCTTCGAAACCTGGTTTCGGTGTAATTACGATATTTAGATCTAAGGATTTATTTGTTTTGAAGATGAAACCGATTACTGCGGAAGGAACCTTATGCTATGGAAGCAATCTTATGTGGGTGTTCATGCTTTCCCTCCCAAATAATAAAGTACTTCACGTCGAACAAGAAAGAAACAGTTTTGCACCGCCAGAATACCAGCATAAAAAAGACAAAATGGAAAGGTAGCTTTCATTCTTACTGTGTCGTTCACATGTGCCGAGTGCTGTTTAGTTTGAAAAAATAAATTTCGTTCACAAGCCAATATAAACTGTATATACTACTTGTCTACGGAGAATGTGGAAGAAACGTGAAGGGAACAGCTGGAATCTCGGCAGACGGTGTCCAACAAGTCACGTCAGCGAATGAGTAAAACTTGTTATTAGGAGGGTGCTGGAATACCAAAATGGTTTAAATGGCTCTAAGAACTATGTGACTTAACATCTGAGGTCATCAGTCCCCGAGACTTAGAACTACTTAAACCTGACTATTCTAAGGACATCACATCCATGCCCGAGGCAGCAGCGCGGTTCCAGACTGAAGCGCCAAGAACCGCTCGGCCACAACGGCCGACCCGGATATTCAAAAGTGTATGTAAGATGGAATGGTTCAAATGGCTCTGAGCACTATGGGACTCAACATCTTAGGTCATAAGTCCCCTCGAACTTAAGCTTGTAATATTTTACAGGAATTATGCTATGCTGAAATCGGGTGCTAATAGTAGAATAAAAGCGGGTTACAAGCCGTGAGCTGTCTGGGGAGGTTAACCGTGCGTTTACTGGGCAACTGTTTCAGCAGGTAACTAGTCTAGGTTTACCACATTACCAATCAGACTAACATTGATTATAATCTTTTACAGTCATACAACAACCGGTAATAAATAAATAAATAAATAAATAAATAAATAAATATATATATATATATATATATATATATATATATATATATAAATATATAAAAGGAGAATTTAAATAAAAAGAAAGAAATCAGTTTATATTTGGAAATTTATTTTTAAGATTGATCATCGAAATTTCAGCATATTATACGTGAGTTATAACTGAGCTGGTGCCTTATTTACGATTGTGAAAATGTGAGATTGGAATCTTACTGAACACATAAAATATGGAGCCAAGATTTGGGAGACTGGATACAACACTGCATTCATAAAACAAACACACAAAGAACATTGAAACACATGCAAGAGAAAGTTAACCACAACCAACAGATTCAAATTTTCAGTCAAAGAAATTACATTCGAAGCACAATCCTGTCCGTCATGTAATTACCACACACTGGTATACTAAATTCATATTAACTCTTTGTGAAATCTTCGCGAAAAGAATAGCTGAGGGCTACTTTGATGATTACACCACATGCTTCACGTGGTCAACTTGGTTTACACAAAGCGTATAACTCCACAATAATTCTGATAATTAAAATAAATTAGATCGAAAAGCAAATTACAAAAGAAAAACCTCGAACTGGTTACTAACGTCTTACTGTTAACCTGACGGGTCAAACAGTTATATAAGCACGTGGTACTGGTCTCACAAAGTACACCCCACGTGGGTTGAACATAAAGAAAAGTTGCTATATTGAAAATATTATAAAGACGAGACGTTATAATCACACAAGCATTTGCATTTAAGATTGATCTTAGTTAGAGTTACTGACCAACACGTGGTTCCACCTTACTCACAAAGTAATCACAAAGCAACTACCGCAAAATATTCTGAACTTGACACGATAATTACACTCCGCTGCAATTTAAGATAGCCTTAGATATTTTAGAGCTAAACCTGAAATTACGGTGATTAAATTTTCAGTTAGGCTGAACTTAACAAATCCATTGTCCTACGGACTTAGCAGACACGCGCTTAGCCGGAGATCTTACCACTTCAGACGCTCGCCACGGTCCCGCTGCAACTGTGCTACTCCTGGACTGCAACTGCCTACTACTGGACTGCAACTGCCACTGCCTACCACCGAGCGTGCTTCCCTGAGGGTGGCTCACAAAGACAAACGGAAGGGGCCAGAGGGGCGGCTTCCTATACCAACATGACAAGGGACGGACCGGACCATACTAAGAATAGAAACCTCTCTGCTTTTAGGAACCGTAGCTACCTGTTCCGACGTTGGTCCTACTGTTCTCTAGCAGACAGACTTGTCTGCTACCCTCAAGCATGCAACTACAAACACATTTGATCATTCATCCTCTCACACAGAAGGGAAGGGGGATGACAGTATCTTATCATATACAGTATATAACAGAAAGCGGATGTAGGTTCCGTATGAGACTGTGTGACATGAATTACATATAAGAATTACATATAAACTGTGCTTTAAAGTGTAGTAGTGTGACAGATCGTTCTTGTTTACGTGTAAAAGTAACACGTTCCACTACTCAGTCTCCCCCCAGATAGTCAGAAACGCCACAGTAAATTTAGAAGAGGAATTTATTCCTTAAAAGACAACAAATTTGAGAAATTAAACATGAAAGGAATCCAACAGAGACCTTTCAAACTACTTAAACATAACTAACTTAAGGACATCACACACACCCATGCCCGAGGCAGGATTCGAACCTGCGACCGTAGCAGTCCCGCGGTTCCGGACTGCAGCGCCAGAACCGCTAGACCACCGCGGCCGGCTATGTAAGATGGAGCCCGCGGTAACTGACGGTCTTGTCTGGATTTGTTGCAAAGTTGTGAAGGTGAGGGGGATGCCATTTTGTACCGCATTGTGACAAGTGATGAAACCTGGGTTCACCATTTTGAGCACGAAACAAAACGACGGTCGATAGACAGTCGCCATTCCCACTCCCCACAGAAGAAAACCTCAAAGCATCTGCTTCCGCCGGTTTGGTAATGATCATCGTGTACTGGGACTTTGAAGGTGTGATTCTCATTGGTGTGACGCCAAGAGGCGGTACCATTAATTCAGAAGCATATGTCAACACATTAACAAAACTCAAGACGCGGTACCGGCGACTTCGGCGCCACAGAAACCCAGAAGATGTTTTGCTGCAATACGATAACGCTCGGCCCCACACAAGTCTGAGGACTGCTGAACAAATCGCAAAAGAGTGTTTGACAGTGTTACCCCATCCACCCTGTAGCCCTTACCTAGTCCCCTCGGATTTCCATTTATTTGGGCCATTAAAGGATGCCATTCGTGGAAGACATTTTTAGGACGATGAGGAGGTGATCCACACAGTGAAGCACTGTCTCCACCACCAGGACAAGGATTGTTACCGACAGGGCATACACGCCCGTGTTTCGCGGTGGAGGAAGGCCATAGAACGGGATGGAGATTACGTAGAAAAATATGATGTGTAGATAAAACACCGTTCTTTCGAGTGCGTACTTCTCATTATGTTCAATAAAGAATTGTTGAAATTGCGGTGCATTACTTTCTGGGCAACCCTCGTCGTATAAGGGTAACAGAGGCGGATGGGTGAACATTATAGTGAACGCGGAAGACAGAGGTGCCATCGTTTTGACGCGGTCCTTGGTTATGAACCTCTCGGAAACAGCGAAGCTGTTCGGTTGTTAGCGTGCTAGGTGTTGGACCTCATCAGCGACTGAGCTGGTCTGAGACTGGTCCACTCCGTAAAGCGGTTGAGGCGGTGTTCCGAGGCAGATCTGACGACACAGTACAATGCTGATGAAGGCATAAGTAGTTTGGAGCACACCATTCAGCACATGTTGTCGAAAACATTGGCTCTGCAGCGGACAACCCCTACATGTTGCCATGTTGTCCCAATGACGTCGTCAATTACGACTGCAGTGGGCATGATATCAACGACATGGTCCATTGATCACTGAAAACGAGTCGCTTTGTAGGATGAATTAAGTTGTTTTTGTAACATCAAGTCGATGGTCGTTTCCGGATTTGCCAACATCAAAGCGAAAGGCTGTCTGGAAAACGCACCACGCTTTAGACCCTGGGCAGTGGGGGCATTCTTACAGTATGAGGGACATTTTCCTACGTGCGCTTTCGTGAGACTTGTAGTTGTAATCGAAGGCTGTACATCAGCTATGGACTTTGAGAATATTATTACGGACCATCTGGATCCCTTCAAACTTGGAGTATTTCCAGGCATCGATTCCATCTTCTAGCAGTATAACAGTTTGTGTGACAAGTCCTGAATCGTGCTACGTTGATTTGAGGAGAAAGATAGTGAATTCATGTTGCTGTCTCGGTCACCAAATTCACATGATCAGAACCAGATGGAACACATCTGACGCGCTATCGGGCGCCTGCTCTTGTCCATAAATCACTGGCCCGTAATTTTTGGGAACTGCTTGAGCTCTGTCTAGACATCAGGTGCCACATATTTCCAGAAATTTACCAAGGACTTCTCCAATTCGTATCACGCTGAATCGCTGCTGTATTGCGTTCCAAAGTTGGACCATCACATTACTAAGAAGGTGCGCATAATGTATTACACCGGTGACATCATCATTTACGATGCAGTGGAGACAGTGTTATCGAGGTTGGACCGTTTCTTGATTGTCGCCTTCTGATAACACCAACGAAAATCAGATCTCTTACCCGCCTCCACAGCTGAGTTCACAAACAAACGTCTGTATGGTGACCCCCGACTCGGAAATTCTTCTGGCGGAAGCAACTTTCACACCATGCTTCTGTAAGTAGGGGGAGGAGAAATGATGGCGTAAAGTTCCTGAGAACCAAACATTGCGCTAACGCCTGGATTAGATTCCGAACCTCTTCGAAGTCTCTCTTAGGGTGATGTCATGTGACACTGTTGATGGTCCGTCTGTCGGGTGGGGACTTTAAACAAGGCCTCCTCCTTGCTGCTATTGGAGAGGAGTGGGCAAACGTTGACATCGTCACCGCTCTCTTATTATGATGAAAAACCAAGATGATACTACACTAGATATACATCCATTCACCATATAATCTGAAAACACAACTCCCGTACCGCGAGGAAAGGAAAGGAAAGGCAGAAAACCATATTCCTTTAAGGCGACTAAATGTACACCTTAGAGTCTGCCAGTCAAAACTTCCAAACCATTCGTTCTTTCTCTCCTTCCTCCTTTCTTGCTACGAGTTAAGCTCTTCACGAATTTAGACATACAGTATACAGTCGTCAATACTCAATGGCTCCAGTAATCACAATGTAAACCATACGTAGACATATGTGACAAGAAATAAGGAGTCTTTCAAAAATGCTCCCTGTTTTACAGGAGATATAACTAGCCAAGACGAGACAAAAATTCTCGCCCTATGTCCAGACACACAAGTATTACTTGAGATAATAGTCCCTTTACTTACGCTACGAGCGAGCAGTATTCAGTGAGGAAGGCTCTCTCTCTCTTGACATCCGTGATTCATTCCTCACTGGTTGAGTTTGTGTGGTCAGTCCTCTAATGTTATGCCTTTCTCAGACACAGGGCTCACAAGAGTGTCCTACATGAATCATACGGTATGTATCGTTTTGACGTTATGCTGGCATCAGAACAAGGTGAGTGATTCCATAGAGTGTTAATAAACAGCAATATAGTGTCCTATTACTCCACATGTGGAATTGAACACATGGTAGACTCCTATGGTTTGGCCAAGTAATTAATCGACAAGTCCGTTTTTTGAACTCTAACGAAATCCTCAACGCTGCACTACATCGGGAAAAATAAATTAGGTTGTTGTAATTACTCTCAGGCACTATATCAGTCCCAAAAATGTCAACAAGTCGCGGTAAAATTCATACATTTCGGACACCGGATATGGAAACGTGAGTACCTCGACGAGTAGAACATTTATATCTACATGACTACTCTGCAGTTCGCACTTACGTGCCTGGCAAAGGGTTCGTCGAACCACGTTCAGACTATTTCTCTACCATTCCGCTCTCTAATAGCGCATGGGAAAAATGAAACTTAAATCTTTCTGTACGAGCTCTGATTTCTGTCGTTTTATTACGATGATCATTTCCCCCCCGTGCAGGCTGACGACAATAAAATATTTTCACATTCAGAGGAGAAAGTTGGTGACAGAAATTTCGTGACATAGTCCGCAAAGAAAAACGCTCTTGTTTCAATAATTGCTGTCCCAATTCTCTTACCATGTCCGCGACATTCTCTCCACTTTTTCGCGATAATACTAAACATGCTGCCCTTCTTTGGACTTTTTCGATGTCCTCCGTCAATCCCATCTTATACGGATCCCATATCGCACAGCAGTACTCTAGCAGAGAACGGACAAGAGTAGTGTAACTAATCACTAGTAGACCTGTTGCAACATCTAACTGTTCTGCCTATAAAACGAAGTCTTTGGTTTGCCATCCCCATAACATTATCTACGTGATTGAACCAATTTAAGTTGTTCGTAATTGTAATTCCGAGACATTTAAATGATTTGACAACCTTTAAATTGTGTCACTTATAGTGTAAACGAAATTAAGCGAATCTTTTTCGTACTCATGCGCACGACCTCACAATATTCCTTACTCGCAGTATACTGCCAGTTTTCGCACCATACCGATATTTTTTGTCTAAATCATTCTGTAACTGGTTTTGATATGATGATGACTTCACTATACAGTAAATGACAGCACCACCCGTAAGCAATCTACGAGGGCTGCTCATATCATTCGTATAGATTAGGAACAGCCGGATATCTACACTACTGGCCATTAAAATTGCTACACCAAGAAGAAATTCAAATGATAAACGAGTATTCATTGGACAAATATATTATGATAGAACTGACATGTGATTACGTTTTCACGCAATTTGGGTGCATAGATCCTGAGAAATCAGTACCCAGAACAACCACCTCTGGCCGTAACAACGGCCTTAATACGCCTGGGCATTGAGTCAAACAGAGCTTGGATGGCGTGTACAGGTACAGCTGCCCACGTTTTCAATTGGTGAGAGATCTGGAGGATGTGCCGGCCAGGGCAGCAGTCGAACATTTCTGTATCCAGAGAGGCCCGTACAGGACCTGCGACATGCGGTCGTTTATTATCCTGCTGAAATGTAGGCTTTCGCAGGGATCGAATGAAGGCTAGAGCCACTGGTCGTAACACATCTGAACTGTAACGACCACTGTTCAAAGAGCCGTCAATGCGAACAAGAGGTGACCGAGACGTGTAACCAATGGCACCCCATACCACCACGCTGGGTGATACGCCAGTATGGTGATGACGAATACACGCTTTTAATGTGCGTTCATCGCCATGTCGCAAAACACGGATGCGACCATCATGATGCTGTAAACAGAACCTGGGTTCATCCGAAAAAATGACGTTTTGCCATTCGTGCACCGAGGTTCGTCGTTGAGTACACCATCGCAGGCGCTCCTGTCTGTGATGCAGCGTCAAGGGTAACCGCAGGCCTGGTCTCCGAGCTGATAGTCCATGCTGCTGCAAACATCGACGAACTGTTCGTGCATATGGTTGTTGTCTTGCAGACGTCCCCATCTGTTGACTCAGGGATCGAGACGTGGCTGCACGATCCGTTACAGCCATGCGGATAAGACGCCTGTCATCTCGACTGCTAGTGATACGAGGCCGTTGGGATCCAGCACGGCGTTCCAAATTACCCGCCTGAACCCACGGATTCCATATTCTGCTAACAGTCACTGGATCTCGACCAACGCGAGCAGCAATGTCGCGATACGATAAACCGCAGTCGCGATAGGCTACAATCCGACCTTTATCAAAGTCGGAAACGTGATGGTACGCATTTCTCCTCCTTACACGAGGCGTCACAACAACGTTTCACCAGCCAACGCCGCTCAACTGCTGTTTGTGTTGGAAACTTTCCTCATGTCAGCTCGTTGCAGGTGTCGCCACCAGCGACAACCTTGTGTGAATGCTCTGAAAAGCTAATCATTTGCATATCACAGCATCTTCTTCCTGTCGGTTAAATTTTGCGTCTGTTGCACGTCATCTTCGTGGTGTAGCAATTTTAATGGCCAGCAGTTTATAACACTTCCTTGGAGAACGGAGGATATTCTTTCTGTTTTACTCGATGATTTTCCGTCGATTACTGCTAATTGTGACCTTTCTGACAGGAAATCAGGAATCCAGTAGCACAGCTGAAGGGTTACTCTATAGGCACGCAATTTGATTAGATGTGTAGAAGATGATCCTGAAATAATTGTGCCATAAACGCGAGCTGCTGGAGGCATAAACCACGCTATAGGGTCATCAGTTCTGAACGAACAAATGCTTTATCCATTTCACTTATAGCTGGTGTAAGCTAGCAGGCCTCAACACCACCGTGCCAAATTGTAGTTCTGCGAGTGGATTCGCTGCTTTGTAATCCAGTCAGCTTCCTTCTCGTTTTGGTCTCAAAGGGTTCGAGTGAATCCGGTTCCACGGAGGTGGACACCGAGAATAGAAACCGGGAACCCCGCCTTAGTGACCAATGACACTAAACATTTAACTACGAAGACAGTCTACCACTAGAACAATATAAGGCCAGAATGGTCTCTGAGGTGAATTTTCGTAATGCTTTTGTGTGGCGGATTTACGGAAAAGGTACAGCATCTAGATTCTGTATCAAGCAGAACATTAAGTCTATTCACACCCCTTTTCTGTTACGTTAGAAAGCGAGAGAGACTTTGTCACCAGTCTGGGTAAAGTGCGAGCAATATAAGCTCTTTAAATACATTTTACATTATTTTATTTTTCAGTTAAATTATCGTGACCCACGTCTGATAGCTAAGGAACGTAATTGTTTGATCAAAGTACACATATAAAAGTTTAGCTTCTAGCCTAAACTCCCGATGTCATGCCAGTTGTGGTAACCTCGCAGCCATGTTGCGATTTCAGAGTTGTTGCCTATCCCTGCCACGTCGAACTTTCATATAACTGCTGGTTGGAACCGTTTAATGACTGTCTGGTGTGATAGAAGAAGAAACCACAGTCGATTTATAAGAGATAGGGGATTCAGTAATCGAAATCAGAATTTAATACAGCTTTGAAGGACTCCAAATGAAATAAGGCAGAAGGGATAGATAACATTCCATTAGAATTTCTGAAATCATTGGGAGGAAGTGGCAACAAAACGTTAGTGTGTAGAATGTATGAGACCGGCAACATACCATCTGACATGCGGAAAAAATATCATCCAGACATTTCAGAATTCTGCAAGAGCTAACAAGTGCGAGGACAAGAATAATATACAGAAGAATGGAAAAGAAAATTAAGGATGTGTTATATGACGATCAGTTTGGCTTCAGGAAAGGTAAAGGCATGAGGGAGGCAATTCTGACGTTGCGGTTGGTAATGGAAGCAAGACTAAAGAAAAATCAAGACACTTCTTAGGATTTGTTGACAGTGTAAAATGGTACAAGACGTTCGAAATTCTGAAAAAATAGGGGTAAGCTATAGGGAGAGGCGAGTAATATACAATATGTACAAGAGCCAAGAGGGAATGATTCACTACTGGCCAATAAAATTGCTACACCACGAAGATGACGTGCTAGAGACGTGAAATTTAACCGACAGGAAGAAGATGCTGTGATATGCAAATGATTAGCTTTTCAGAGCATTCACACAAGTTTGACGCCGGTGGCGACACCAACAACGTGCTGACATGAGGAAAGTTTCCAACCGATTTCTCATACACAAACAGCAGTTTACCGGCGTTCCATGGTGAAACGTTGTTGTGATGCCTCGTGTAAGGAGGATAAATGTGTACCATCACTTTTCCGACTTTGATAAAGTTCGGATTGTAGTCTATCGCGACTGCGGTTTATCCTATCGCGACACTGCTGCTCGCGTTGGTCGAGATCCAATGACTGTTAGCAGAATATGGAATCGGTGGGTTCAGGCGGGTAATTTGGAACGCCGTGCTGGATCCCAACGGCCTCGTATCACTAGCAGTCGAGATGACAGGCATCTTATCCGCATGGCTGTAACGGATCGTGCAGCCACGTCTCGATCCCTGAGTCAACAGATGGGGACGTTTGCAAGACAACAACCATCTGCACGAACAGTAGACAGGAGCGTCTGCGATGGTGTACTCAACGACGAACCTGGGTGCACGAATGGCAAAAGTCATTTTTTCGGATGAATCCAGGTTCTGTTTACAGCATCATGATGGCCGCATCCGTGTTTGGTGACAACGCGGTGAAATCCTACATTTCAGCTGGATAATGCGCGACCGCATGTTGCAGGTCCTGTACGGGCCTCTCTGGATACAGAAATGTTCGACTGCTGCCCTGGCCAGCACATTCTCCAGATCTCTCTCCAATTGAAAACGTCTGGTCAATGGTGGCCCAGCAACTGGCTTGTCATAATACGCCAGTCACTACTCTTGATGAACTGTGGATCATGTTGAAGCTGCATGGGCAGCTGTACCTGTACACGTCATCTAAGCCCTGTTTGACTCAATGGCCGGGCGTATCAAGACCGTTATTACGGCCAGAGGTGGTTGTTCTTGGTACTGATTTCTCAGGATCTATGCACCCAAAGTGCGTGAAAATGTAATCACATGTCAGTTCTAGTATAATATACTTGTCCAATGAATACCCGTTTATCATCTGCATTTCTTCTTGGTGTAGCAATTTTAATGGCCAGAGTAGTGTAAGAGTCGACGACCAGGAAGGAAGTGCACGGATTAAAAGACAAGGATGTACTGTTTCACTCCTAATGTTCAATCTGTACACCGAAGGAGCAATGATGGAAATAAAATAAAGTTTCAGGAAAGGAATTAAAATTCAAGTCGAAAAGATATCAATGATACGATTCGCTGACGACATTGCTACCTTGAGTGAAACTGAAGAAGTATTACATGATCTGCTGAATGGAATAAAAAGTATAATGAGTGCGGAATATGGATTGAGAGTAAATCGAATAAAGACGAAAGTAGCAGAAGTAGCAGAAGTAGCAGAAATGACAACAGCAAGAAACTTAAAATAAGGATTGATGGTCACGAAATAGATGAAGTAAGGAATTCAGCTACCTATGCAGTAAAACAAAGAATGACGGACGGAGCAGGTAGGACATCAAAAGGAGACTAGCAATAGCAAAAAGGGCTTTCCTGGCCAAGAGAAGTCTACTAAAATGAAATATCGGCCTTAATTTGAGGAAGAAATTTCTGAGAATGTACGTTTGGAGTACAGCATTGTATGGTAGTGAAAAATGGGCTGTGGAGCCTCGGAGCATTTGAGATGTATGCTACAGAAGAATGTTGAAAACTAGGTGGAGTGATAAGGTAAGGAATGAGGAGAGTCTGAGCAGAATCGAAAGGAATATGTGGAAAACACTGACAAGGAGAAGGGACAGGATGATAGGACATCTGTTGAGACATCAGGGAATGACTTCGACGGTACTAGAGGAAGCTGTAGAGGGCAAAAACTTTAGAGGAAGACAGAGGCTGGAATACATCCAGCAAATAATTGAGGACCTAGGTTGCAAGTGCTACTCTGAGATGAAGAGGTTAGCACATTAAAGGAATTCGTGGCGGGCCGCATCAAACCAGTCAATAGACTGATGACCAAAAAAGAGCCATTTATTGTTACATAATTACAGTAGCTGAGGCTTACTGTGTCTGCAATGAACTTTCACTGCCTCGATATAAGTATGCCTCCCGACAGAACTCTACACTCTGGTTTTTCCTTGACTTCATCAAATATATACAAATGCTCTTTCTGTGTGATTTCAATGTTGTCGGAAACAGACTCTCTCTTTGTAAAGTTAGTCGTCAGTATGAAACTTCATCGTCGATGAAAGTAGGAAATTTAAATGGGGCAACCTGTGCTCCTAAATTGTCTAATAAATTAAGTGATTCTACATTGAGATTCTGTGGAACGTGAACTGGATGGCTGTGTCTTCAGTAACGAAGACAAACGGTTCTGCAGTTAACTATTTCTCGTTCGTAATTAGCTCAGTAAATTTATGAATTCTATGTTTTTATGGAACAATGTAACTTTATGCATCTAAGCATGACACCTTTCTAAATCTATTGCAGAAACTAATAAACAGTGTCGTTATAGCTCTGACGAGTCGCTAACATGAATCATCTGGAGCTGTTGAAAATTCTTTTAATAACCTATGATATTAACCTATGCTACTGAAATGACATCAGAAGAGCTGGTTTCCTAATGTATATGTTTCTGACTCACGGTTGTTGATATCTTTCAAGGCGTAACTTACTTCTGTTCTACCTAATTATTATCACGTTCTTTATTCATAACCTAATAGCACACTGTGTCTAACTTTCACTTGTCTCCTTAATTTCAATTTAAGTTGTGTGTTCAGCTGCTGACTCACTGATTTAGTGGCTACAGTTCTGGAGAATAGTGTGTCATCGGCATTAAAATTTTATCTTCTTTATTGTTAGGTTTTTCTATCAAAAAACTTTTCATTCGGAGTCTTCACTTTTAGCCCTATTATTGAACGGGAAATTTGAATAGTTATCGAATGATTTTCCAGGAACGTAGAACCACAAATGGGCAGTATAAAACCTAATTTACTAATGGCATTCCGTCACCTGTCGCCAAGAATCTCTAGTAGCCATTATGTACACGTTCCATGTCGTGCGAAGGTATAAACCAGGGGTATATTTCTTTAGGTGTGGCAACGACGAGTGTTCTGTTTGTTCTTGGTCATCTTGAGCTCCACAACGTGCCATGTTCCCTTCAATCACTGTTCGCTGTGCTTTTGCTCGGTAAACCGTGGAGAGTTTGTATGCTTGTCACTTTCCAGAACGTGTCTTCCACGTTACGTAATATGATTAGACCCTTGAATCATGACATCGGTTCAGTTCTGTGAGAATTTGTTACGAAGACTGTTGGCAGTGTCGGCTGATAATGTTCACTGAACGAAACCGGCTCTGAAGTAATTAGTATACTTTATTACAACTGTAGTGGATCCTATTAGTATTGTCATGTTCATTTTCAGCACAGACCAACAGAAATAATTTACTTCGAACGTGACAGCATTCAAAATGATACCCAACCAAGCGGTATTTGGTCACAGATACACTGATGAGCCAAAAAATTATAACCACCTGCTTAATAGCATGTTGCCCGTCTTGGGGACGCAACACATCACGGATTCTGCGTATCAGGGATCCGGCAGTTTGTTGGTAGATTTGTGGAGGTATGTGGCATTAAATGTTTACGTACAGGTCATATAACTCGCGTAAATAACAGGCCGACGATTTGCGTACACAGTGATGGAGCCCGATAGCGACCCACGTAGACCCCATAGGCTTTACATGAGGCAAATTTGGTCGCCGAGACGTCAGTAAGACTTCTCTATATGCTCCGCGAACCACTGTAGCATGGTTCTGTCTCCGAGGCACGGACAATTATACTGCTGAAAGATGACATTGCTGTCGGGCAAAACATCAAGAATGAAGGGATGCTGGAGTTTCGCAGCTGTCAGCTTGTCTTTGATTACTACCAATGGTCCCATGGAAGCGCAGGATAGTGTCTACCACAGATAATTCTGCTCACACCAGCACGTGTCCGTGCACGCTGCACTTTTCAAGCCGCCGTTGTCGTTGATGACGGCGTTTGTGGAGATGACCATCGACCTTGTGTAACAAAAATGTGGTTCACCCAAACAGCCGACATGTTTCCATTGATCAAATGTCGAATTCCAATGGACCCATGGCCACTGCAATCGTAATTAACGATTTCGGTGGGTCAGCATGTCAACAAGTAGGGGTGGTCTGCTGCGGAGCAACATGTTCAACAATGTACGATAAACGGTGTGCTCTAAAACTCTTGTTCATACACCATCATTGTGCTCTTTTGGCAGAGATGCCACATATCACCATCTATCCCACTTTACAGAGCAGACAAGCCTCAGAACCCCAACTACTTAGCGCCTAGTGGTAGTTTCACTGTCCGTCTACCTCTTTCCGTAGACGTTTACAACAGTAGCCCGTGAACATTAGACCATCTTCACCGTTTTCGAGATATTAGTTCAAAGGCTTTGCGTAATGATAATTCTCCCTTTGTCAAAGTCGCTTATCTGAAAGTATATCACCATTTGCAGCCCACTTCTTCCCTATTGTGCTTCCCCGTATGTGTCTGCTCCGCTTACACACTTTTGTTACCGTTTCACGTGCCCGCAATACCACCAGGTGGCATCCAACTTGGCGGTAGGCCATGGTCATAATGTTTTGGCTGATAAGTTTACTTTACGTACATTGTTGGTGATTTTACTGAAAAGTGGAAACATTAAAGAATATCTAAATCCAGTCATCGTGAACTTAAACCTAAAAGGTTAACTAATGGCGACCACCAAACTCAACAGTGGACTGTGCCAACCAAGCAGACAATCTTATCAAGCCGCTGGGTGGGACTTCAATTGCAGCTGTGTTAAGCAGGTCATTAGTTCCTCCTTCTCATAGTCGCCATATAGACTACTGTGACAATTACTTCGAACACTATGTATTAATTTTCAAGCCACAGTATCTGGACTTACACCAAGAGTAATGTAACGAAGTACAGCACTCCTGAAAACACTACATGGCACAGTTCCACACCACTATGAAATCAGTCTAATGAACAGCATCCTGAAATATATCTCATTTGAGTGCATAGTGCCACTGTGACATAGTATAAACATACAAATACATTGAAGAGCCAAGGAAACTAGTACACTTGCCTAATATTGGGTAGGGTCCCCACGAGCACGCAGAAGTGCCGCACCGAGCGAGGTGGCGCAGTGGTTAGCACACTGGACTCGCATTCGGGAGGACGACGGTTCAATCCCGTCTTCGGCCATCCTGATTTAGGTTTTCCGTGATTTCCCTAAATCGCTTCAGGCAAATGCCGGGATGGTTCCTTTGAAAGGGCACGGCCGATTTCCTTCCCCATCCTTCCCTCAACCGAGCTTGCGCTCCGTCTCTAATGACCTCGTTGTCGACGGGACGTTAAACACTAATATCCTCCTCCTCTTTTTAGAAGTGCCGCAACATGACGTCCATAGACTCGACTAATGTCTGAAGTAGGGATGGATGGAATTGACACCATGAATCCAGCAGGGCTGTCCAAAAATCCGTAAGAGTTCGAGGGGGTGGAGATCTCTTCTGAACATCACGTTGCAAGGCATCCCAGATACGTTCAATAATGTTCATGTCTGGGGAGTTGGTGGCCAGCGGAAGTGTTTAAACTCAGAACAGTTTTCCTGGAGCCACTCTGTAGCAAATTCTGGACGCGTGGGGCGTCGTGTTGTCCTGCTGGAATTGCCAAAGTCCGTCTGAATGCACAATGGACGTGAATGGATGCAGGTAATCAGACAGGATGCTTACGTACATGTCACCCGTCCGAGTCGTATCTAGACGTATCAGGGGTCCCATATCACTCCAACTGCACACACCCCACATGGTTACAGAGCCTCCGCCTGCTTGAACATTCCCCTTCTGACATGCAGGGTCCTTTGATTCATGAGGTTGTCTCCATTCGCGTACACGTCCTTCCAATCGATACAATTCGAAACGAGACTTGTCCGACCAGCCAACATGTTTCCAGTCATCAATAGTTCAATGTCGGCGTTCACGGACCCATGAGAGAAATAAAGCTTTGTGTCGTGCATTCATCAAGCGTACACGGGTGGGCCTTCTGCTTCGAAATCACATATCGATGATGTTTCGTTGAATGGTTCGCACGTTGACACTTGTTGATGGCCCAGCACTGAAATCTGCAGCAATTTCCGAAAAGGTTGCACTTCTGTCACGCTGAATGATTCTTTTCACTCGTCGTTCGTCCCGTTCCTCCAGGATCTTTTTCGGGCTGCAGCGATGTGGGAGATTTGATGTTTTACCGGATTCTTGATATTCACGCTAGACTCGTGAAATGGTCGTAAGGGAAAATCCTCAGTTCATCGCTATCTCTGTGATGCTGTGTCCTTAGCTGGGCGAGGTAACCGAGAGGTCCTGGGCGCCTTGCCATGGTTCGCGTGGCTCCCCCCGTTGGAGGTTCGAGTCCTCCCTTGGACATGGGTGTATGTCTTGTCCTTAGCGTGTGTTAGTTTAAGTTAGATTAAGTAGCGTGTAAGCCTAGGGACCGATGACCTCAGCGATTTGGTCCCATAGGAACTTACCACAAATTTCCAAAGTTTTGCTGTGTCCCACCGTTCGTGCGCCGACTATAACACCACGTTCAAACTCTCTTAAATCTTGATAACCTGCTATTGTAGCATTGTAACTGATCTAACAACTGCGCTAGTCGCTTGTGGTCTTATATAGGCGTTGCTGACCGCACCACCGTATTCTGCCTGTTTACGTCTCTCTGTGTTTGAAGACGCATTCCTGCACCAGTTTCCTCGGCGATTCAGTGTGTCTTGCGAAACTTAAGCTCCCAAGTAACGTTCACATGACGTATCACTGCCAAGTAACTAAGCTCGACGAAAGATGTGCCATACATAGAAAGTATAATAGAGAAGGTAATTATTCAAACGACATTACTACGCTGAACTCATCGCGATTTATGATGACCCGACTGACATGATAGACGTACCTTCATATGGCGAGATTAGGACACACGCAATACACCCATGAACATTATCAAGCATGTGGTCCATACGATATGATGTGGAGAGGCGTAAAGGTGCATGTGCGTCCAAATCTTCGAACATAGTACTCTCACTGGTCAACTTTATTGTGACACTGTACTCTTTCCCTCTGTCTGTCTTTTCAGGAGTGCATTCGGCCCTGAGTTCACTCATATGGATGGCAGTGCGCCACAGCATCGATCAGCGCAGCACGTCCACATGCACCAGCGACCATACAGCAGCTGCCCACCGTACTGGTGAAGGCATGCGACGCCCTGACACAGGAACTCCTTACTAACCTTTTGGCCAGCATAGGAACACTTTTCTGAGCATGCAGTTTCATCCTTGGTGACCATGCACCTTATTAAAAACCATGTGCGACTTCACGGTAATTATTGGCTTCGAATAAAAGTGTCATTTCTGTTAGTCTCATTGTGTATCATTTTCAATTTCCTTCAGTACTGCACAGTGAAGTGAAGGTCGATGGTAGCATGTCATGACATCAGACAAATGCAGGATGCTTTTTGACCAGTACCCCTGGGATTTGCAGTGGGATGATAGAGGCTAGCACGAGTGGGGTGGTTGTATGAATCTGGAACGTTCTATAATAATTAGTACTGGAATACATTAGTAAAAGACTTTTACTTAACTTTGTCCTGCTACTACACTCCATGAACATAACTAATAACAACCATCGTCCGCAGGTCGTGGTCGTGCGGTAGCGTGCTCGCTTCCCGCGCCCGGGTTCCCGGGTTCGATTCCCGTCGGGGTCAGGGATTTTCTCTGCCTCGTGATGACTGGGTGTTGTGTGATGTCCTTAGGTTAGTTAGGTTTAAGTAGTTCTAACTTCCAGGGGACTGATGACCATAGATGTTAAGTCCCATAGTGCTCAGAGCCAATAACAACCATCTTTCTTGAATACAAATATCTCATTAACAAACATTAACTGGATTATACAAAAAGCAAGATAACACAATTCTGGTATTAAGTGCGTAATACATTCGTTAACTAGAGGCTGCGAACCTAGAGAGCTGAAGGCTATTCTAATCTGACTTCGCTCACGACCTGTAGCTGACTCGGCCGGTGCGATCTTCAAGTCTCTGCCCGTACCATACGGCGGCGCTGTAAGCGCCAGCGACTCCAGAGAGGGTGCAAGTGCTGGACCGCTATCGATTATCGCAACCTCTAGCGTGGTGTCTAACGTTGACACCACACACAGAAGCAGTTCTTTCTACATATGGTCCTAGTTCCATTCAGCTATATTACTTTGCACTTACATATCACGAGAAAGTTACTTTCGTCCTCAAATTTTGCATCAGCTATATTACTTTGAACTTACATATCAAGAGAAAGTTACTTTCGTCCTAAAATTTTGCACACCAGTGTACCTGAAGCTGAAATGGGAATAATTTTAGGGATCCCCACAACACTTCAGGTATCATTTTTTATTTCGATTTTTTTTAATAATGGCCGAAGTCCGGCCGGGGTGGCCGAGCGGTTCTAGGCTCTACAGTCTGGAACCGCGCCTCCGCTACGGTCGCAGGTTCGAATCCTGCCTCGGGCATGGATGTGTGTGAAGTTCTTAGGTTAGTTAGGTTTAAGTAGTTCTAAGTTCTGGGGGACTGATGACCTCAGAAGTTAATTCCTATAATGCTTAGAGCCATTTGAACCCAATGGCCGAAGTATGCACAGATAATACACAAATTGTGGAACCCACGGTCAGGTAATAGGAAGGTTCCTGCAAATGAGAAATTATAGTGTTATAATATGGACTCAAGTATGAGAAATCTTTGCTGCCCCTCATGCAAGAAACAGAAGTGCTTAGTCAGGCGAGATACGCCGCGTAGTGAAGAGACGCTGTCGCGAGTGGCAGGCAGTCGCCGCCCAGGACCGCCTGTGCACAGTGTCGTGTCGCGCGGGTTGCGTCAGCCCTTGGCCACTCGTCGGGCGGCTGCGGTGCGGCTCGTCGTGGCTCAGTGTTTGTCTTGGTCTCGAGTCCGCTGGCCGCGGGACGTCTGCTGCGATATTGCTACTGCTGCTGCTGCGGCTGCCTCCCATCCCTCCCTCCGCTACCACCCCCTCCCTGCCACTCTCGGGACACTGTTTGCCTGCATATTCTTCAGATGCGATATGAGTCTTTGGCTGCCCTGCTCTCTTCTGTTGTCTTGTCTTCCCCTTTCCGTGGCATCTTCGCTGCAGGGTTTCGTATCGCGATGCACTCAATGAAAGTCATTCGCTTCACTAGCAAAACTGCTGATGTTGTGTTATCCGTAACTTCAACAGCAGAGAACGTGCTCGCTATCTACCTCCATTCAATCCCTGCCTATCTCGGAACTTAAGCTTCGGAAGTGACCGCCAGAAATAATGTGGTCTTCTGTGAATATCAGCACACAGTAAAATAACAGCAGACAATGCAGGCAGTCATTTTATTGATTCGTGTTTACTTTTCAGAAACAAATTAATGCAGTAAAAAGGGTCTTATGATAAATGTGTATACCCTATCTATATACAAAATTTAGGTACAATATAAAACGAGTAAATAATTTGCAAAAACTTATACTGTAAGCCAATTTTTAAAATTTTTATTTTGTAACTAACGATACGTAGTGATTTGTTACGTTTGAAGTTTACATAAACAGACAACGGAAATCAGTATTTTGTCTGCTGAATTTACTGATATACACTATTCCGCGTGTAATGTAGTGCTAGGGTCATCATGATATTTTCTTCTTCTTCTTTGCTGATGGATAACTTAGGACCACGCGTAATCAACATTTGTTGGCCTTCCTTTTCGTCGAGTATTCCTTCATACGTAACGAATGGGCTATCTTTCGTTGCGTAGACCACGTATGTCGGTTAGTTTTTCTGTCTTCTTCCTCAAAATCCCGTGTGTTTGTGATTTTTTTGATTTAATTTCTGTCATGTAGATTTGGAGACCCTAATTCTCTCAGGTCTTTTATGTCTGTTTGAAACAGTTCAGTCTTGTAGTTTTGTTCTCTAAAACTGTATGGATTTTGTGCGTTATCCTGTTTGAGTCCATTCTTTCTAAACGCCCCATGAATTGGATTCTTCTCATGCGCATTGTGTCTGTTATTTTGGAGATATTTTTATATATTTCTGCATTGGGTTCTGCATAATGCACACCATCTTTAGTTCTTGGTCCTAGGATTTCTCATTAATTTACGTTCTTTCACTTCTAATTCCCCTTTTAGTGTTCTGTGTTGAAGATATAGTGTCTCAGATGCGTAGAGAGCTTCAGGTTTAATTACTGTTGTGTAATGTAGTATTTTGCAGTTCCACGAGAGACCCTTTTTGTTGTAAACGGTTTTTGTTAAGTGAAACGCCGTCTCCATTTTCTGGACTCTTGATATGACAGATTTCTTTTCATTATAGATTTCTGCAATCCATGCATCTAAATATTTAAATTCTTTTACTCGAGAGATGTAGTTATTACCAATTTTGAGATCAGAAGGTGCATCTTTGATGCCAGTTAGAAATTTTGTTTCTTCAAATGAAATTTGGAATTCTATTTTTGCTGCCTGCTTTTGTAATAATTCTAACTGTTTCTGTGCATCGGTAATGTCTTGGGCGATCAGTGCCATGTAGTTAGCAAATGCTAAACTGTCTAATTCATGATGTTTTAACTGTCACATGAAAAAATAAATATGAGTAATTAATTTTTGATTTGTTTGGAGGCGCATAACTGCAGTTCTGGTACACACTGAAGGTCCCTGTCCCACAGTAACAAAGCACACTGCTGAAGGAATCATAACAAAATGGCGCACATGATTGATAAATTAATGAATCGAACTATAAATGGCTTTCTACATCTGAAATGGAACAACGGTAAGTTAGTGGCAGTATGCGGCAAGAATACATGACATGAAATAGTTTTTAAGTGTTCAGTTGGCGCATTAGATCTTCAAAATCCCGGGATGTTTGGGGGGACCCTGCCCATAGGGCCCCAAACATTCTCAATTGGGGAGAGATTAGCCGATCTTGCTGGCCAAGGTATGGCTCGGCAAGTACGAAGACGAGCAGTAGAAGCTCTCGCCTTGTGCGGGCGGTTATTATCTTGCAAAAATGTAAGCAGAGGATGACTTACCATGAAGGTAACGAGGCGTAGAATATCGTCGACGCACCGCTGCACCGGCCGCTGTGGCCGAGCAGTTCTAGGCGCATCAGTCTGGAACCGCGCTGCTGCTGAGGTCGCAGGATCGAATCCTGTCTCGGGCATGGATGCGTGTGATGGCCTTAGGTTAGTTAGGTTTAAGTAGTTCTAAGTCTAGGGGAAAGCTACATAGTGCCTCGAGCAATTTGAATTTTTGGGTTTAAGTAATTCTAAGTCTAGGGGTTTGATGACCTCACATGTTAAGTCCCATAGTGCTTCGAGCCATTTGAATTTTTAGGTTTAAGTAGTTATAAGTCTAGGGGTCTGATGGCTCAAATGGTTCAAATGGCTCTGAGCACTATGCGACTTAACTTCTGAGGTCATCAGTCGCCTAGAACTTAGAACTAATTAAACCTAACTAACCTAAGGACATCACACACATTCATGCCCGAGGCAGGATTCGAACCTGCGACCGGAGCGGTCGCTCGGTTCCAGACTGCAGCGCCTAGAACCGCACGGTCACTCCGGCCGGCAGGGGTCTGATGACTCAGATGTTCTCCCATAGTGCTTAGAGCCATTTGAAACATTTTCGTACCGCTGCGTTGTAAGGATACCGCGACTGAAAACCAAAGCGGTCCTGGTATGACCGTGACTCCTAGCTGTCGTGCCGTATGGCAACAGTCAGATTGTATCCCACAAAAGTGGGGGGGGGGGGGGCATCCCCTGCACGTCTTTGTTGTCGTCGGGACTCAGTTCGAAGCGGGGCTCATCGCTAAAGACACTTCTCCTTCAACAATGGAATTCTAGAACAAGACATGTCTGGAGACGTCCCAGACATCGGTAGGATACCAACATGATTGTCGCTCACCATACGTTTTCTTTTCATAGGAGGACCCCACTGGTTGTCATACGCCATGCCATTCCAACAATTGTAATCATCTGTTTACCCGTACAAGTATAGAATCGCAAGATGAGGCCCTGATGCTCGGACGCTCTTGTATCGCAGTAAGAGCGATAATGGGAAACATAAATATTAATCGTAGATCAGTTTTCAACTTTTTCGCGACGTTTGGAGCCTGACAAAGGTGGCCGCTGGCTGGGTTCCGCGGCTGCTTACATCGATTCGAAAAACTCTCGGAAACGAGTCGCCATTGGAAATGTTGCACTTGTGTCAGGGCAGTCCAGACAAACTTTTAAGTATCTCAACACCAAGGAGGAGTGTTAGAAGTTCCACTACGACGCCGAGACGAAGGAGCAAAGCAGGCGTTGAAAACAAATGTTTTCATCACCGCCAAAAAGGGCGAGTCCCTAGTCACCATTTTGAGTGGCTTTTGGGACTGCTGTTCTGTGGTGATAACACATTATACTCATAAGGGGTAAACTGTCACAGGAGAGTACTACCATAATTACGTGGTGAGAGTATAGAAATCTTTCAAGCTGAAGCACACTAGCAAGGTTCTTTTGCTCCACGACAACGCCCCAGCTCGTTTTGAATGGGACCAAGTCACACATAATGCTTCTTTGCGATATCAAGTACTGTCCCACCCTGGTATTCCTCTTTCCTCGGATAAGGGAACCATCACGCGGCAGACGTTTTCAGAATGACGACGGGGTGACTTTCGAGGTGGAGCCTTTCCCGAACAGTAAATGTAAATGTCGTGTGACTAGGCCCTCCCATCGGGTACACCGTTCGCCGGGTGCAAGTCTTTCGATTTGACGCCACTTCGGCAACTTGCGCGTCGATGGGGATGAAATGATAATGATTAGGAGAAAACAACACCCAGTCCCTGGGACGAGAAAATCTCCGACTCAGCCGGGAATCGAACCCGGGCCCTTAGGATTGACATTCTGTTTTGCTGCCAGTCAGCTAAACAGTCAAAAAGCAGTTGTCTTTATGCTGCTTTTTTTTCGTAGTGCATTTGGACTACAAGGGCCCGCCACCTAACTAATATGTTTTGTGCGAGCCGTAGTGCTCCACTCAGCCAACTTAGCGAGAACGGACCAGCTGGGGCTGCGGGATCCTCTGATCATGCAGTACCATGTCGTGATGCGGCCTCATTGGGACCTTTCTTTGTGTAGATGGCAGCTGTATTATAAAACTATTCTACATCATACTGGAAATAAGAAATTGTAAAGAAAAAGTTCATTTAAGGATAGCGATAAAAGAGGATATGATAGGTTATTAGAGGTCCGTTCACTTGCACTGTCCAGAGAGGAGGTCTTGGAACGTGATCTCGAGTCCGACATCCCTATGCATTCCCCCAAAGTTACTTAATAAGGTACTTTGATGTGATATTCTACTCAGTTCCAAATTACTGTTTTTTCAGGTTTACAATCGTTTCTTGTACAATAACCGGCCATACCACGCTATACATTCTACGTCATGTCCGTATGCTACTTGATAAATGATTATTATTGTTATTTATGGATTCTTCCTTTACTTCTCGGTAGAACACTTGCATATTTAAGCTGAATAACAATTACACTGTTCCTGTTCTACAGCAGAATAAAAACGGTGTACGGATTATAATTGATATGTATCGCGCATACTATGTATTGTCTCTCTTCATGTGTTTTATCGTGTGTTTACTCCTATTTTCACTTACGCTATGTGTTATAAAAGTACATGTTATTCTAGTAACAGGACTAACGTGGCGCCTGGTTCAATAAGCGGCCACTGTTGTATAGTAACATGTTTCTTCTTTGGTTTATTCTATGTTTAATGTTCCTACATTTGCGTGTCTACATTTTATTCTTTGTGTGTTATGTCCTCTGTGTCAGTGCTGGAGGAATCCATAGAACTGCAGCCCTCGTCTGAGCTATTCTAGTCGTCTATATGATTGCTACCATGCCTGTAATGTCTGATTTGTTTATAGATGGCGTGTTCCGTCTTGTAGATATGGTCAATTAGTTCATTTAGTTGTTCCCATTTGTGTGAGTCCCTGGGTGTGCTCTGTAGTGTTTCTCTTGCGATTCCTGTGACGTTTCGCCGTGGGTGCGTACCGCTCGCATTACAGCACGGTGTGTCGAGGGGATCCATGTTCACCCCATCGGCAGATGCTGTCCGTAGAAACTGAGAACCGCTGTAGGTGCGCTGGATGTGGACCATGCCCAGTAAGGAAACGGACCATGCCATGCCCTCGATTCGCATGATTCTCCCGTAACTGAGCCCTGATGTTCGGGGAAAAAGTGTACACCCTACGGCTTTAGTGACTTTGGTCCCACTCCCGATGTCACACATCAAACCACCAAGTCTTTCGTTGACGTTTGTGTTAGATATCTTCCCCTGTTATTCCCATGATCTTATCATGCCATCCGCTCTTAAGCCAGTAGCGTGCGGCTTGATATCTCATTACTATATCTCTCGGGAAGACACCAAATCCCACAAACAGCGCCTCTCTTGAAGTAGTGTGGAACGCTCCTGACATCCTGAGGAGTACACTCGTTGCCGGCCGAAGTGGCCGTGCGGTTAAAGGCGCTGCAGTCTGGAACCGCAAGACCGCTACGGTCGCAGGTTCGAATCCTGCCTCGGGCATGGATGTTTGTGATGTCCTTAGGTTAGTTAGGTTTAACTAGTTATAAGTTCTAGGGGACTAATGACCTCAGCAGTTGAGTCCCATAGTGCTCAGAGCCATTTGAACCATTTTTGAGTACACTCCTTCGTCCTCACCTCACTGCTATCATGTTGGTCACTAGAGTAAGCCTATGTGACCATACACTTTCAGCGAACCTCACCACCGATTCATGGAGCGTGGATTGGTATGGGCTGATGTGTATGATTGGTAGTCTCTAATGTCTAATGTTTGTCCGTGCGAGTTTGTAGAGATGTCTACAATCAAGGTTCCAATAAACGTTAGGAAAATCCGTCGGTAGGAAAAAGCCTCGAATTGGAAGGTGACTACGAAGAAAGGAAATAAAACCTTTGCCAAGTTTCAAGGTCGCAACTTCTTGTTTTCGAGATGATAATTACAACTGTATAACTCCCCCTCGCAGCGGTTGATAAAGGTTGTGGCATTTGATTCATAAAATATTTCTACACAAATACTGTGTTCCTGAAATTATCTCGAAGGAGTAATTCCAGTAATTCTTCGAAAGAATTCTACGTCTGCCAGAGCAAACAAGTACAAGGGTTGTCCAGAAAGTAAGTTCCGATCGGTCGCCAAATGGAAACCACAGTGAAAATCAGAAACATTTTATTTGTAAGAGTTAACTACACTTTCCAGATACTTCTCTACATAGTCGCTACTTCGACTCAGACATTTGTCGGCGTTATACGAAACTTCCAAAACCATCGTCATAGAAGGCAGCCGCCTGTGCTTTCCGATAATTCTCTACGCTGGTCTATAGCGCGTAGCCTGCGCCCAAGTGTTGTCTTCGTATCCAGCGTTTCATGCGAGCAGAGATGATACTCAGGAGGAGCCAATTAGGGCTGTGTTGTGGTTGATCGAACACTTCCCATCGAAAAGGCTGCAGGAGCGTCTTCACTGACCCTTCAGAGTGCGGCTGAGAAATGCCAAACAGAAGGAAATGCGTAGCAGTTGTGTTAGGTGGGCTGCATTCATTAATGCGAAGCCTCTCAGCGGGCCCTCCCAGTTGGCGGGAGACACCGTAGTTCTAGGCACCTTTACTAGCTCACAGTGCGCTCACAACTGAAAAGAGCGTCTTTATGCGATAGACGGTCATACTAGAGACACTACCTAACACATCTGTGCAAAGCTTCATCGGGTTTTCACTGTAGTGTCCATTTCGCGACCGCTCGTAACTTACTTTCTGGAAATGGAAATTTGTGATAAGATCTTATGGGACCAAACTGCTGAGGTCATCGGTCCCTAAGCCTACACCCTACTTAATTTAACTTAAACTAACTTACGCTAAGGACAACACACCCACTTATGGCCGAGGTAGGAGTCGATCTCCGACGGGAGGAGCCGCGCGAACCGCGCAGGACGCCTCATACCGCGCGGCTACCCCGCGCGGCTTACTTTCTGGACAAACCTCGCATTACAGGATGATTTTGCTTATTTTATGCTTTTTATTAACGTGCATCTGGAAAAAAAATAGCCTTGGTAGTCTCATGATTCACGGTATCTTATTCGGGATGAATGTTCGCCAGTATGAGATTCTAGTAGAAAACCACCAGTTACCAGCCTGTAGTGTTGGTGTAACAAGTAGTCGATGTTTTCACATTTCCTTCATGGTCTTATCACCCCACGTGTTCAGTTCGACATTCTCCTACTTGTCATTAATGCTAGTTTTACTATTGACAACAGTCTAAAATCATTCAACATTTTCGACCTGCAGCTGAACTATGCGACATCATAACTTCCAGACTGTTTGAGCACTAATCGTTGCAAGAACTGATGATGCGCCTGTAACGGTGCGACACCGGTAGTGTTCCCAATAAATGGCTACAAAAGAGCCAGATTGGCTTGAAGTGTTTTCATTCACTGTGAATCCCGTAAATGGATAAGAACCTTTTAGTAAAAAAAAAAAAAAAAATGAATACATAGCAATAATAAGTACCCTTACTCCAGTGACTCGTGTTATTGAAATTGGCGTAGTTGAAGTGACATGTACTGATGATCATACACATTCCTTTAACTTATTACGCCTTTAACTCTTGAACCATGGACCTTGCCGTTGGTGGGGAGGCTTGCGTGCCTCAGCGATACAGATGGCCGTACCGTAGGTGCAACCACAACGGAGGGGTATCTGTTGAGAGGCCAGACAAACATGTGGTTCCTGAAGAGGGGCAGCAGCCTTTTCAGTAGTTGCAGGGGCAACAGTCTGGATGATTGACTGATCTGGCCTTGTAACATTAACCAAAACGGCCTTGCTGTGCTGGTACTGCGAACGGCTGAAAGCAAGGGGAAACTACAGCCGTAATTTTTCCCGAGGACATGCAGCTCTACTGTATGATTAAATGATGATGGCGTCCTCTTGGGTAAAATATTCCGGAGGTAAAATAGTCCCCCATTCGGATCTCCGGGCGGGGACTACTCAAGAGGACGTCGTTATCAGGAGAAAGAAAACTGGCATTCTACGGATCGGAGCGTGGAATGTCAGATCACTTAATCGGGCAGGTAGGTTAGAAAATTTAAAAAGGGAAATGGATAGGTTAAAGTTAGATATAGTGGGAATTAGTGAAGTTCGGTGGCAGGAGGAACAAGACTTTTGGTCAGGTGATTACAGGGTTATAAATACAAAATCAAATAGGGGTAATGCAGGAGTAGGTTTAATAATGAATAAAAAAATAGGAGTGCGGGTTAGCTACTACAAACAGCATAGTGAACGCATTATTGTGGCCAAGATAGACACAAAGCCCATGCCTACTACAGTAGTACAAGTTTATATGCCAACTAGCTCTGCAGATGATGAAGAAATAGATGAAATGTATGACGAGATAAAAGAAACTATTCAGGTAGTGAAGGGAGACGAAAATTTAATAGTCATGGGTGACTGGAATTCGTCAGTAGGAAAAGGGAGAGAAGGAAACATAGCAGGTGAATATGGATTGGGGGGAAGGAATGAAAGAGGAAGCCGCCTTGTAGAATTTTGCACAGAGCATAATTAATCATAGCTAACACTTGGTTCAAGAATCATGAAAGGAGGCTGTATACATGGAAGAAGCCAGGAGATACTGACAGGTTTCAGATAGATTATATAATGGTAAGACAGAGATTTAGGAACCAGGTTTTAAATTGTAAGACATTTCCTGGGGCAGATGTGGATTCTGACCACAATCTATTGGTTATGAACTGCAGATTGAAACTGAAGAAACTGCAAAAAGGTGGGAAGTTAAGGAGATGGGACCTGGATAAACTGAAAGAACCAGAGGTTGTAGAGAGTTTCAGGGAGAGCATAAGGGAACAATTGACAGGAATGGGGGAAAGAAATACAGTAGAAGAAGAATGGGTAGCTCTGAGGGATGAAGTGGTGAAGGCAGCAGACGATCAAGTAGGTAGAAAGACGAGGGCTAATAGAAATCCTTGGGTAACAGAAGAAATATTGAATTTAATTGATGAAAGGAGAAAATATAAAAATGCAGTAAATGAAGCAGGCAAAAAGGAATACAAACGTCTCAAAAATGAGATCGACAGGAAGTGCAAAATGGCTAAGCAGGGATGGCTAGAGGACAAATGTAAGGATGTAGAGGCTTGTCTCACTAGGGGTAAGATAGATACTGCCTACAGGAAAATTAAAGAGACCTTTGGAGAGAAGAGAACCACTTGTATGAATATCAAGAGCTCAGATGGAAACCCAGTTCTAAGCAAAGAAGGGAAGGTAGAAAGGTGGAAGGAGTATATAGAGGGTTTATACAAGGGAGATGTACTTGAGGACAATATTATGGAAATGGAAGAGGATGTAGATGAAGACGAAATGGGAGATAAGATACTGCGTGAAGAGTTTGACAGAGCACTGAAAGACCTGAGTCGAAACAAGGCCCCGGGAGTAGACAACATTCCACTAGAACTACTGATGGCCTCGGGAGAGCCAGTCATGACAAAACTCTACCATCTGGTGAGCACGATGTATGAGACAGGCGAAATACCCTCAGACTTCAAGAAGAATATAATAATTCCAATCCCAAAGAAAGCAGGCGTTGACAGATGTGAAAATTACCGAACTATCAGTTTAATAAGTCACAGCTGCAAAATACTAACGCGAATTCTTTACAGACGAATGGAAAAACTGGTAGAAGCGGATCTCGGGGAAGATCAGTTTGGATTCCGTAGGAATGTTGGAACACGTGAGGCAATACTGACCTAACGACTTATCTTGGAAGAAAGATTAAGAAAAGGCAAACCTACGTTTCTAGCATTTGTAGACTTAGAGAAAGCTTTTGACAATGTTGACTGGAATACTCTCTTTCAAATTCTGAAGGTGGCAGGGGTAAAATACAGGGAGCGAAAGGCTATTTACAATTTGTACAGACACCAGATGGCAGTTATAAGAGTCGAGGGGCATGAAAGGGAAGCAGTGGTTGGGAAAGGAGTGAGACAGGGTTGTAGCCTCTCCCCGATGTTATTCAATCTGTATATTGAGCAAGCAGTAAAGGAAACAAAAGAAAAATTCGGAGTAGGTATTAAAATTCATGGAGAAGAAGTAAAAACTTTGAGTTTCGCCGATGACATTGTAATTCTGTCAGAGACAGCAAAGGTCTTGGAAGAGCAGTTGAACGGAATGGACAGTGTCTTGAAAGGAGGATATAAGATGAACATCAACAAAAGCAAAACGAGGATAATGGAATGTAGTCAAATTAAGTCGGGTGATGCTGAGGGAATTAGATTAGGAAATGAGACACTTAAAGTAGTAAAGGAGTTTTGCTATTTAGGGAGTAAAATAACCGATGATGGTCGAAGTAGAGAGGATATAAAATGTAGACTGGCAATGGCAAGGAAAGCGTTTCTCAAGAAGAGAAATTTGTTAACATCGAGTATAGATTTAGGTGTCAGGAAGTCGTTTCTGAAAGTATTTGTATGGAGTGTAGCCATGTATGGAAGTGAGACATGGACGATAACTAGTTTGGACAAGAAGAGAATAGAAGCTTTCGAAATGTGGTGCTACAGAAGAATGCTGAAGATAAGGTGGGTAGATCACGTAACTAATGAGGAGGTATTGAATAGGATTGGAGAGAAGAGAAGTTTGTGGCACAACTTGACTAGAAGAAGGGATCGGTTGGTAGGACATGTTTTGAGGCATCAAGGGATCACAAATTTAGCATTGGAGGGCAGCGTGGAGGGTAAAAATCGTAGAGGGAGACCAAGAGATCAATACACTAAGCAGATTCAGAAGGATGTAGGTTGCAGTAGGTACTGGGAGATGAAGAAGCTTGCACAGGATAGAGTAGCATGGAGAGCTGCATCAAACCAGTCTCAGGACTGAAGACCACAACAACAACAACAGTTCAGAAAATGACCCATTAGTCTTCCGCTGTCGACAGAAACTTGACATTTGAAGCCTCAGTTTTGTTTATAAAGATTGACTGTCATAATAAACACTGCAAATCCACGCTGTTATGACAGATCCACGCGTAGCTTGTACGGTAAAGTCCGTTGATGCGAAGAACGGAAGATTCGTTTTTAACGTCCCGTCGACAACGAGGTCGTTAGAGACGCAGCAAAAGCGTGGATTAGGGAAGGATGCTAAGCAAATGAGCCGTCCCCTTTTAGAATTCCATCCTGGCATATGTCTTAAGTGATTTAGGGAAACCAGGAGAAAACTAAATCTTTATGGTCGGACGGGGATTTGAACCGACGTCTTCCCAAATACGAGTCCAGTGCGCCTTCACCTGCTTCGGCCCCCTGAAGTGAACAGGTGAAATATACGTACACCATACACATGCTATAAATAGTAACATTTTACGCCGTACCGCACTGGAGTAGGAAAAGTTCAGACTAACTGCTTAAGACACTTGTCTCGAATTGGCCTACAAAATCCATCTAAACCACAGTGCATGCACACCGCACGAAATTTTTCATATCCTCTCTCCTTATTATGCCACCGGATTTTATTAACATTGGTAAGTTAACCTTTTCTGTGAGCGTAATGAAAGGGAAATGCTTTTCAACACTTTATGTAAAATGAATTACGTTTCCAATTCGATTTGAATTTAACGTTTACAAGCACAGTCGTCTTATAGTAAGAAGACCAAAGAAACAAAGTGATCCATTTCTTACTATACACTGTCAAAATTCACAAAATTGTGAAGCAAAATTGACAGGAACATCAGTTTATTAATTTGTAAGGACACGATTTAATCGAATGCGTAAGATGGCGAGCGGATATAAACAATCTCACGCAGCTCACCTGAGCTGTTGTTAGGCGGATTTTGTAGGCCAGTTTGAGGTTGTTTCGCGGCTTTATAGACCATAGGTGTTTGATTTCAAATTGCTGATCTTGACTTCCCCTACACCACTCTGGTTCGGTGTAAGCAGTTATTGTTTGCACCCTATATAAATGTGTCTGTAGTCAGCTCCCTTTATCTACATTGCTCACAACAGTATACGCCATGTGTCTGAGGAACAAGGATCAGTAGTTCTGTATCTCTGAATAGTAAATTTGTGACATAAGATCTACAGATGACTAAACATGTTAGTCCATTTGTTTACACTACAAGAAGAATATGTTGTGACCAGACGGAACTACTTTCGTCTGACCCTGACCGTCGTTTCTTTGACCGTTCTGGGAGAAGGCTCATCAAACCGGAACACTTGAAATATTAGTTCACTTTACTACATAAATTAATAAAAGATTTACTTTGACACAGTTCTTTCCCACATGATTGTTGTATAATTTACAACTGTCGTTGACTATGAAAACATTTCTTGATGCTCTGAGTAATGAACTGTTGTGTGGAGGAGCATTGTTCGACATTTGGACTAGTACAATTTCATCTTTAAGTTTAACAACTCGTTGGTCCCATAGTGTGATGTTAGCTGCTGTGGCTGAGGCTTCGAGAATGAGTACAAGGGCGCTGCAGCGCTGAGAAGGGAAACTCTCCATCGCTCCCCCCCCCCTCCCTCCCCCCTGCTCACAGATTTTGTGGTAAAATGGCCTAGTTGATATCCCGTCAAAAACTGAACACAGATGAAGCATGAAAACTGGAGGAAGGTATACTGAACTTTTTCTGTTTTCACTCTGGATCTGTGTTCAGTTTTTGATGGCTATCCATTGGGCTATGTTATCACTAAATCTGAGAGTGTTGCAAAGGGAGTCGTGATCATCAAGAGCGCCTCCGATTCGTCCTTGTGAATCGCTGCGAGTCATCGCTGACGTCTGAGATATCAACGTGCGTTGCCGACTTTGGTACAGCATCGCGATTTCTGGACGATACCACGGAATATTTAGTGTACGTAGACCAAAAGTGGGCTAGAGTACTACTACGCTAATGGAAGGGAAGGTATGCACATTGATAATATTAACATTTTTTGTTCGAGAGTATGCTGTTTTGATGAGAAATGATGACTCTGTACACATGCTGAGAGTTTCCGAAATCTTGGTCACTTTCTAGACTTCCCAACTGCGATTGGAGTTTCTTACTCAACACCTGATTACTTCTTTAAGTGCAGATGAAGCATTGTTCCAGCTATTAAAAGTATTTAATAGTAGGATGAGAGTGTCTATATGCCTTATCTCTGGCGAGGAGGAAGCAAAAAGGGTATCCGAGGTAGGGGAAAGGCCGAGAAGATAGTTGAAATTTACACCAATAGATCGAAAATTAATTACGCATAACAGAAGAAAGACTGCTGGGACACTTTAATGTCAGAGTGTTTTTAGGGTCTTATCTGATACAATGTTGCACAAATAAACGTTGCCTAAGTGTTTCCTCTTTGTTCCTGTTCTTGCGAGAAAATCTTCATCGTGTGCCTTAAGTTTCACGAGGCACCGAGACTCCTAACACAAAACACTAGTTTCAATAATGCACGATGCTGAGGTCGATAAGCGCTGTAGCCCTGAATTGTCTGGACAATGCGTGGTGTGACAAACACCTGTAAATTCATACCTTACACGTTACGAGCTGAAATCACGAATGCCATGAAAGCAAAGGGTAATGAACGGGGAACTGCCATTTTTCCTCAGTTTACTCAGAAGCGTAAGTGGAATGGACGCATTTCGTTACGCTGTGCACACGCGCTCTTACCTACCACGAGACTTTTAATTAAAGTTGCGTGTAGAAAACCGCGGACCCGCTCCGGTAATGCTGGCGCACTCACTGCTAGAAGCTACTCGAGCGAAAATACGAAGTCAGTTTGTAAACTTATTGACTTATTATACATTAACATATGAGAAACAATTTTCCCTCTCTTACTTTCATTACTAAACAACGAAAGCAATAATTAAGAGAATGAGTTAAGATATTTGAAATATTTTTCTTAGATACTTCCACAGCTAATGTTCACAGAATTTTAACAAAACCATCATCATCTTCACTCAGAATACAAGAAAAAACATGCTTGTAAGGGAGCGTATTTTCAACCATTTTTCCTCACACCTCCATTAATTTTTACCTAAAAGTCCGAAGATATTGTCCTACAACTACATTTATTTCGATGTATTTGTATCAAGCATACTCAGAAATTACGCTTTTGATCGATAGAGATCAGCCACTAAAACATTTCTTTAAATTTTTATTGTTGTTCGAAACATCTGTTCTCTGAGTCCTTTTCGATGTCAGTGTATTGACATTTTCGTACATAGAATATAAATTAAGTTTACTGCACATATTACTAAATCTTGCCGTAGTGTACACCTGTGGATAATTATCCTCCAGTCGGGTCCACTGTGGCACAAATATCTCCGGCTGTATAAACTTGCCGCACCCGTAGTAGTGAGTAGGACAGCATGCAAGTTGTTTTGGTGTGGCTCCAGTTTTGCTCATTTGCTAACGTTGCTAATGAATTGAAACAACTAATATATTAACGTTTGGTTACAGAAGACTTTTTTAACGAGATTTTTTTGCAGAAAAGAAATGATATCGCACACAAAACTAGCAGAAAAGCATACGAAACACATCCATATTTAGTGTTTCTGCAAATAAACCGTAAAATAAGTAACTGTGTGGCCATTCTGGAAAACGAATCACAAATAATCTCCTTCTTCGTTTTCTATACCTCCTTCTTCTTCCAGATTAAGGACGTGGAGAGATCCGGTTTGCAAGTCAGTGGAAAAACTGTTCTCTCTGTTACTTACTGGTACACTTGAAGTACTGTCTTCCTTTTGGTGTTCTGGAACCGCGCGACCGCTACGATCGCAGGTTCGAATCCTGCCTCGGGCATGTGTGTGTGTGATGTCCTTAGGTTAGGTAGGTTTAAGTAGTTCTAAGTTCTAGGGGACTGATGACTTCAGATGTTAAGTCCCATAGTGCTCAGAACCATTTGAATCATTTTTGAACCTTTCGGTGTCTAGTAGAATGTTTATTGTGGTAGCCTATAATGAGGAATTAAAATTTTCTGTTGGAACCGTTTACACTGGCACTGATTCACATCTGCCGCTAAACCACTTGCAATTCTTACTGACTTCTTTACATCAACACTCCTCATTTGGTGTGTTAAACTACAACTACCTCAGATCTTAGAAATCTCTACTACTTCAGTTTTTCTTTCGTCATTCTCTTGGACTGTCAGAATCAGTGTTTCACTATCACAATATTTTTGAATGTTTTTCGTAACCCTGTGCCAATTATTTGAAGGACCTATTTTGTTTAATTATTTTACCTTGTATACCATTTTTAACTCTTTTATTATGTTCTTTTATTATTACTATAACTTCCACTACAGCTACTAATATTTTAGTGCTTTATGTTTTTAACATCTGTCTTTGTGAAAATTTATTGGAGATGGATATCTTATCTATTTAGCGGTCAGGACAGTCAAAGAATTGGTTTTTGTATGTTGATTTCTTATTGTACAAATTTATGCTTTTAGGATAGCTCTGGTTCCATTTCCATAGACACTCATGTGGGAATTTTGTTCATAGTTCACATCCCGGATTAATTTTTAGGCATGCCATAATTTTCTACATTTTTCTGTCCTCTTTGTACTGTGTTACACCTACAAATTCTCCAAGAATAAGATTATATTCTCTACTTTTTTAGATAATTGGTTGGTTACGAACGAAATATTGACCAAAATACCAAAGCGTATGCCAGAAGTGGAAGAGAATGGCAACACTCTTCACAAAGTGTGTTTCTCAGAGAAAGGCATCACAAAGAGTGATTCGCTGTCGGAGAAGTCCATCGCTTGGCGACTGTGTAGATTTGAAAACGAACTGACTGACAGAGTCTGTGTTCTCGCTTCCCACGCCCGGGTTCCCGGGTTCGATTCCCGGCGGGGTTAGGGATTTCCTCTGCCTCGTGATGACTGGGTGTTGTGTGCTGTCCTTAGGTTAGTTAGGTTTAAGTAGTTCTAAGTTCTAGGGGACTGATGACCATAGATGTTAAGTCCCATAGTGCTCAAAGCCATTTGAACCATTTTTTTGACAGAGTCTGTATATGAAACAACTGAAAGACAGATATCTTCGAAGACATTTCATACTACATTAGTATGTTGCGTATTTGGACCGAGTCAGAGAAGAAACCACGTTCTGATGTAAGGAGAGGCAGAAAAATTCATCAGAACAGCATTACCATATAAGAAGAAATCTGAAGGCTACGTAGATGCAGACACCAGAGACAAATTTTGAATTAAAAATTACGCAAAATAAATCTGTAAAGGCAACACTGTGAGAAAAGTAATGCAACTTTTGAGATTGTCATATAAAAGAGTCAACGACAAGGAAACAAAGTCACCAAAAGCGCTGTTCACTCTCAAGCAATGGCATGGAAGAGTAATGCAAGGCTAGAAACAATTAGCTGCCACTTCATTGAAAATTCAGTGTCTCGGAAATAAAAAGCTTCTTAGCTATTCCGCGTGAATGGGCGTATCGATAGTTATTACGCCTGCCTATCATTGCTCAGAGAATTCTATGGCTTTCTTGGCCGGGGAAGGCGATTTAAGCGACTCGGCCGGCGATGAGAGGAAAGTTGGCGACTGCAGGGAATGTGGACAGTCTTCCCCTTGGCTGCTGCTTGGTCGCTACACCGGGATTCGGCTTGGCCTGTGACTGTTGTGTGAGCCCGCGCGGTGGAACTGTATCTACAGTGATGTTGATTCATATGCGGCCCTGTTTATATGATACTCTTTGTGTGTCGAAGGTGGTTAACGAGGCTAATTTGTAGTGTTCGGCATGCCAGACATTTGTAGTTACTGTCACCGGAATAATAGAAGGTTCATCTTCAGTATCGAGTGGATAAGTTCCTAAAAGGAAAAGTTGTACTGCAGTTTGGCTACCTTGATAATACTATTTTCTACTGGGTCGAGTTAACAAGACTTGTGTGTACTAACTGGACATATCTGCATACCCAGATTTGACGTCTTAGTTCTGTGAAGTTTAGTAAGGATATTTTGAGCCGGTGGTTTAATTGTGTGTTTTGTCAGTTGTAGTACTGGACACTGTTTTATGACCTGTAATTACTATTGTTTTGAGCATTTTACTGGTAGCCATTCAACTGCTGTTAATCTGTCGTTACTGGAGCGGATAAGTTTGTCAGGAGCTGTTAGCTGGGAGTCAGGTAGTTCACTTTAAATTTTGAACTGTCACCAATAAGCGGAAGCAATCTATGGTGACTGGATTTTGAATGTTCTTGCAGTTTCAGTAAAGTTAAATTTACTATTTGTTCTTGTTTAGGTAAGGCATTTAACATACAGTTCGCTGAAACTTGGTATTTCGCCAGCTTTGATATTTCCGTTTTATTCATTATGTTCATAACATAGTTTCTTAACGCTACAAGTTGGATTCTGCGTAATTTCAGTAATTTCTGATTTCAATGAAACTGCCTTCCATGTTTATTTCTTTTAAAGTAATATTCCTTGCACAATTTTGAATAACAGTGCCTCCCATTTAATAAGAGCCTTCAGCTGGCCAGCACTTGTGTTTTCGTTTAATCTGCTTGTGTGTTTGTTAAAATGTTTGTTATTATTTAAATACTTCGAATAACAGTTTCATAAGTGTATTATTATCTAAATACAGTGACGCCTTCTGTGCAGTCTTACCAAATAGTGGGTGTATATAAACTGCACTGACTTCTGCTTCCCCGTCACCTTTTGCGAATTCTGTTGTCCTGGTTTCGAAGTTTCTTGGTAATTTAAAAAGAAGCTTATTTAACGATCAGATGACTAAACATTTTTTGTAATTATGTGTTATAACACCTTCTACATTTCCTACTATAATTTTGGAATTTTCTTCAGTAATTTTAAAACGGGTGCCTTTTGGTTAAAAATTTTTGTAATAATCAAACAACTGTCAAATATCTCCCTCCCATTACTAATTGCTGTTCACACATGAAATTCGGCCACCAGTTTGACAGAGTTAAAAGAAACACATCTTCAGGTAAGGATGAGAATTTTGCCGAAAAACGTATTGGCCCGAAATTATCAATCAAGTATGTAAATGAACTGGATAACGAAGGAAGTAAGCAGGAGCGTTGGAAGAAATCCCAATTCCCAATATTCTTTCATTGTGCTGGTTCACTTTCCATTTAAATGGAACGTACTGTTATCACTCAACATTAAACGTTAAAATAAACAGCCAGTCGGGGTGGCCGAGCGGTTCTACGCGCTTCAGTATGTAACAGCGGTCGCGGTCGCAGGTTCGAATCCTGCCTCTAGCATGGGTGTATGTAATGTCCTTAGGGTAGTTAAGTTTAAGTAGTTCTAAGTTCTAGGGAACTGATGGCCTCAGATGTTAAGTCCCATAGTGCTCAGAGCCATTTGAACCATTTTGATTTAAAGTAAATATTTGTCTTGCATCTCCACCCCCAGACTGAACCCACGTAACATTACACGTTGCTAACATAAAAGTTTTCTGAGTTTGGTACAACGTCATATTGTGAATAACTTTTACTGATGAAACCAAAATTTTGCCCACGCTACAATGACATTCTTCTGGGTCTGGATCGACATTGGTTTAATTGGTGATAACTATTTCACAATATGACGCAGTACCACATCGAGAAAACTTTAATGTTTACCTACTCTGGCAGCGGAAGCCTACGCAGTTACTCCTACACGCTGTTGTTTATCGACATCATGAGATGCTTGTTGTGAAACAAGGTGGACAGACAAATGAGGAATTTCTAACTCTCTGCTGGCACGATGTGTAGACTTCTCTGGACTACGTGCAAAACTCATTGGATGCTCTCTATATGCTGAACTAGTACACAGTGGCGACCTGTGGATTTCCCTTTACGTAAACAACCATCGTCTTGAAACTGCTCGTGCCATCATAGAATGCTTCGAGCTGTTGGGCGTGCGGTGCTATCCTCTCGAAGAACGTTACTCCGCATAGATGTAACCGAACTGCACCTGCTGAAACGGAGAAGGCAAGACGCCTTTTGTTGCTCTGTCATCGGAGTGTCGCCTCGAAACACATTGAAGAATAAACCAATGAACTAGCAAGTGAAGTAGCTGCACACGGCAGACCTCTCTCGTCAGCCTCGTGGAACGGTAACGTACGGTTGCTGCCTAAGTAGTCTTCTCGTTTCGAAGTCAGCATTTCCACTCAGTTCCTATTTTCGCTAATGTAGATGATATAATATTGTGAAATCGGATGAATTTTTGAGACACGCTGTACATTTCAACATCAGGTCACACAAATGATACCATTTGCGGTTTCAGCTTCTTAGAAAATTATTACTAGATTATCTGCTTTAAAAGAAAGTGAAACGGTAGATACGAGGGGGTGTGGGTGAATAATACAACACAGCTTTTACTGAAAGAAGATTTGTGGTGTCACCGCCAGACACCACACTTGCTACGTGGTAGCCTTTAAATCGGCCGCGGTCCGGTAGTATACGTCGGACCCGCGTGTCGCCACTGTCAGTGATTGCAGACCTAGCGCCGCCACACGGCAGGTCTAGAGAGACGTCCTAGCACTCGCCCCAGTTGTACAGCCGACTTTGCCAGAGATGGTTCACTGACAAATTACGCTCTCATTTGCCAAGACAATAGTTAGCATAGCCTCCAGCTACGTCATTTGCTACGACCTAGCAAGGCGCCATTATCAATTGCTATTTATATTGTGATGCATGTACAGTCAGACCGATGTTCACCAATTATGGATTAAAGTTAAGTATTCCTGAAGCTACGTACTTTTCTTGACTCCTGCCAATTCACAACAAGATTAGTTTTATTAAGTATTTCAATACAACCTATTTTTCAACATAATCTCCGTACAGTGCGACAGCCTTACGCTACCTCACTTAGAGGATTTCTATGCCCGCATGGTACCACTCAACTAATCGACTTCGGAGAAAACGTCTTGCTACATCAGTAACTTTCCCGTCATCTACGTACTGCTCTCCGAGGAGTGTATCCCTCATTAGGCCAAACAGATGGAAGTCGGAAAGTGCTAGATTCTGGCTGTGGGGTGGACGAGGAAAAACAGTCCTATGATGTTTTGTAAGCTACTCTCGGGTGCGCAGACATGTGTGAGGCCTCGTGCTGTCACGGAGAATTTCGTTTTCATTTTTGTAGCGACGAACACATTGAAGTTGTATCTTCAGTTTCCTAAGTTTTGCACAACACACTTCAGAGTTGACCGTTGCACTATTTAACAGAGTAACCCCTTCAGAGTCACAGAAGATCGTCACCATAAATTTACAAGCCGAAGGTGCGCCTTCGTAGTTTTTGTTCGGAGGGGAGGTGGTGTGGCGCCACTCCATGGACTGTCGTTTTGTTTTCGGTTCGAAGTGATGAACCCAAGTTTCATCGCCTGTGATGACGTTCGACAATAAATTGCCACCATTATCCTCGTAAAGTGCAAGCAACTCCTTACAGGTGGTCCTACGTTACTCCTTACGGTTTTCTGTTGGGTGGCGACGAACCCATCGGGCACGCGCCTTTTAGAACCTCGGCTGGTGGACGAGTGTGTTGACACTACCAGCAGAGACGTCCAGCTGTGCAGCGAGTTGTTTGATTCTGATACGTCGACCATCTCAAACAAGAGTGTCTGCACCTTCGAACATTGCAGGAGTCACAGCTGTAGGCGGCCGGCTTGCACGCGGGAGCTCAGAGAGGTTTGCGCGACCTTGTTGAGATGACGACAGTCGCGTGCCCAACGACTCACCGTGCTTTTGTTCACTGTCGGTTCACCACAGTTCCTACGAATATCTGCGACGCTCTGGTTTTCCGGCAGGAGAAACACAGTGACAGCCACTACTGGGAATACACCTCCTCTACAGACGCCACTTCGAAGGCAACGTATAGTGCTGGCTCCTATCGGAACTTTATGAAACTGTAGGGTCTGAAGCGAGAGTATTCCACGATGTCCCTCAACAAAATACGCATTTTGTTTCATCCGAAACTGACGGAGAAAAAAAGTGTTTCATAACTTATAGAAACCCCCCCCCCCCGTAGTAAAACAATAGGAAAGCATATTGCAAAATCCAACTAATTTCTATATTTCTATATCTAGTAAGTGACATTTCAATACGATACATGGTAACTCGTCAAAATGGAAATGAACTGACCAAGAGAGATGCTAGAAATGTAAACATATATGCGCTCTGCCGGTGATGCTGAAATTTCTTTGAATCCAAAGACATCGAATCTGATCTCCAGTGTTTCTAGGTTGCGATTTAAGGGGACCACACGCTGCCTATCTAACCCATGTTAATTTAGGCAAGTATTTGACCCTTTTCTGAAAAAACTATTTGATGCAGGACCTTAATATTTTTTCTGTATGTTACATGACGCTACAAGAGTCAACTGTACTAAAATTTACTTTATAATTTATATAGTTTTTAAGAAATACTTTTTTTAAATTTATTAAAAAAAATATTAACTTTTTTTCTGCAGAAAATATTTTTTGTCATCTTCCTAATGGGGCAATATTAATGAATTTAGTACCAGACGTGACTTTCTATGTTACGCAGAGTCTCTGAAAATTTCATTAATTTTTCTATGATAGTTTCTGATATAATGGGGCATATGTACGGAAAGACTTTAGTTCGCGGGAAATTGACTTTAAAGAAAAAACTTTTTAAATTTGTTACTTACAGTTAATTAAAACTGTCCTGCTACATATTATGGACCTTCTTTTGCCTCTAGCAGGTCTTCCAGCTTCTTTTTTACCTTCCTGGATGTTTGTCTTGCTTTCTTGGCCGTATTAGATGCAGATATGTCTGAATCGGCTATCCTCATTTTATCACAATGTTGCAGCCCAGTTATCATATTTTAACAGGATTAATTCCCAGCTTTTTCAGCATCCAACACTTTCCAGTATTGTCACAATTGAATGTAATAACAGCATCATGAACTCCTAGTTTCATTGTATCCATGCCTACAAATACAGTTTTAGGAAGGCGGTTCCAAATTATGCTGTTGAAACATTAATTTGGGTCTGTGTGTGTCCATACAGATAATTCCTTAGAACGTCTAGATGAGCCAAGTCTCTGAAAATAGGTTTAATTGTTGTAATAACAGCAGCAGGAAGAGAACTTTGGTGAGAATAAGATTCTCCAGTTGCCTGAGCCCTATTGTATTTGCACCACGAATTTTCTCCTGATAGACACAACCAAAAATGGTTCAATTAGCTCTGAGCACTATAGGACTTGAATTCTGAGGTCAGCAGTCTCCTAGAACTTAGAACAAGGACATCGCACACATCCATGCCCGAGGCAGGATTCGAACCTGCGACCGTAGCGATTGCGCGTTTCCAGACTGTAGCGCCTAAAACCGCTCGGCCACCCCGACCGGCAGGACACAATTCATGACATGGCTTATCATCAGTAGAGAACTTGAAACGTCCCCTTAGAAAAATTAGTGAATTACTGTGCTGGTAAGTCCCTTACGTTATTTGATTTTCAAACAGCTGAGCAAAACTGAACTTACTCAGACATTTCGCTCTTTACCTATTCTGATCGACACTAAACTGACACACAATATTTTTTAGCGCAACGCAATCTGAATTTCAAAAATCCCTACAAAAGAATGGCCCTGACTAACATTAACCTATACGTTTCACAAATCACTTACCACACAAAAATCTTCGTTACTCGAACTACTGCAATACAGCGAGCGCCACTACTGCCAGCTAAATAAAAGATTCAAACTACTGAAGGCACTAACTACTGATAGGCATAGTTAGCAAATGAAAGATTTTTATAGAGTACAAACAATGTATTTACCTTAATAGTGTTAAAAAGTCATAATATATATAGCAGTTCATGACATCCTACCTTACAAATTTCAAAACTCCGCCATTTCTCTCCCCACATCCACCACTGCTGGCGGCTCACCTCCAACTGCACAACGCTACGCGCTGTTAACATCCAGCTGCCCAACACTACAATGGCAGACAACAATGCAAACTAGCCACATACTGCACACAGCACAGCCAGTGATTTTCATACAGAGCGCTACGTGGCGTTACCAATAATAAAACCTAAACAGCCTACTTACATGGCCCCCACGCTCCCCACAAAAAATTTTACAAATTGTTTTGGGCAGTGACCAATACATATTTGAAAAAAATTTTATAATTACACTAACAAAAAAATCAAATGCACACACTTATTGATACAATGTTCGTCAAAAGCAAAAATTGTTTTCATAAAGACAGTCCTGATCATTCATCACTGTATAATAGCAGTGTTTTTCTCAAAGTCTGGGCAGTAAAAGAAAGTGCACACGGAAGTAGTGGATTTCCATACAGTCTTGAATAAGTAGTGTTGTCCTTCCAACGGAAAGACAGTGCTGACTCTTGACATGCAGACAGGTAATGGGCCACAACAGAGCAAACCCAACGCAGAGTCATTCGAAGTTTTGAAGAATATTGGTAGGTAGGTCATCACAGAGCAGACCCACTGTAGTCCTGGTAGAGATTATGGTATTGGTGGGCCACCAGAGGTGCAGACCCACTGCAGTTATTGTAGAGATATTGGTATTGGTGGGCCATCAAAGATGCAGACCCACTACAGTCCTTGTAGAGACGGACAGCAGCCATCTGTTGCGACTGTGCAGGTGCACAATCACCAGCGAAGAGTCTTGCGGACAATATAGCAAGTCCTTGAACCACCACTCGTGCACTCACATTTTTTTTTGCAATGTCCTTAGACCCAGCAATGCTGTTAACCAGTCCCTTGCTGAATTATTAACACATGTGCGAACACTATCAGTCCCTACTTCTCACATATTGTCCATATACTATGACCAACAGAAACGTGTGCAGTGAAATGTAACTTACAAGTTACTTAATTTGATGAACTGGTGTCAATTACAATTTAATAACATAAGAATACAATAACAAAGTTACAAAATACATAATTAAAGTACATAACAATACAGATAACATTTGTAGTAATACGGGCTTTACAAAAGAATCAAAATAACATATACATCAGTGTTACAGGAATTATGACATAAGTACATACATAAAAGATCAGAATAACTTTTGAAACATCAACTTCACATTTATTAAATGTTATTTTAACCAATGCTGCAGTGCAGCTAGAAACTAGATATTAAACGAAATAGGCAAACATATAAACGTCATTCACTAACCATATGGCATCTCCTAAGGCAGTAAAGAAATCTCTCAACTAGTAAGACAATATATGTAAAATATTTTTCATCATTTCATTAGGCATTTCAGTAAATATCATAAATTAAGAGCTCCACAGTGTAATCGTATGTTTTCAAGTCTGAGGGTGTCATAGTTGCGATGCTTTCTACAACGGAATGTCAATAGTGAGGTTAATGGTCTCTTTTTTCTCCACCTAATGGCTTTTTCTCGAGGCAGGTGGCACAGTTGGGTGCCCACAACGCATTACATCAAGGTCACTTAGCTTTCTTACCGAAATATTTACGACAGCAGTTTGCACTACAGTGACAGTCTCATATAAAAATTTCACAGGTCGAGAATTGGCGTTACAAATGTGTAGAAACAAAATCCTATAAATATAACAGTGTCCAAAAAATTTTCGTCGGCATTGTAATACATTCACACATTTACACACATTTCATAACTCTTAATGTATGATTCTTGGTTTCCAACATCCTTTTCCACAAATCAGAGTCCTTAATCTCTACTCATTAGTCCTTAACTTATTACACATATACATATTCGTCGACACTTCTTCAATATTTCATCATAATAAATAAATAGCATAATCAAATTCCTCATATATCATCAGCTTATTGATCATAAACATACCTCAACAGCATAATACACATTGTCGTCGCAATAATAACATCATAACACCTCAGTCAAATCTCAAAAACGTCGTAGCTTTCTGCAATAATTTTAAAACCTAAAAAATTCTCTGCTCATTTCAATAGTGTCATCTACCTCAAACGTACTTTAAAAATCATGCTCCCTTACCAAATACATCATTCTAAGCTCTCATATTATCACAATGGTTCCGAAAAAATATGAACAGTTCACAAAGTACAGACAAAATACAGTTTGATAAGTATGAAGTTATCAAACTGTGTAATTACGTAAACATCTGTCACTGATGTAGTAAAATAAATGTTTGTCTCTCTCAGTTAAATGATCAGATAGCTGTGTAATTTATGTGTTAGAGAGATATGGTACCGATGTGTAAAGTTGTATAAGCAAATACAATATCAGCTAGGGCTCCTTGTGCTTGCCAGACACATGGTACACAATGTAGGCGTGTACCCCCTGAGGATTAATGTAATTATACCCTCAGGTGTTGCAGATTATAGCAATGGAATGAAATGTATCACAGAAAACCTTTATATCATTGTAATTAAAAAAATCTTTTAAAATAAATATTTTAAGTACAAAATTAATCACTCAAATGCGTGTCCTGTAACGCTAAATGTGCGTCTTGCTGTAAGATAATTCTGTGGAAGTGTCGTAGTTATCGTCCTCCGAAAGCTAAGTTCTGCAGAAGTTAATGTACTTACCTCATCATAAACAAAAGTGAAATGCTTTGCGTATAAATATCGTAGTTATTACGTACCTTACCGTGATCAAGAAAGTACTATACTGTAACGTATTGTTGTGCTATGAAAAAGGCTGTCTCATTGTAGCTATACCACAAAAGTTACTACTAAAACATGTTTTACTTTCCAGAAGAATTCAGAGAAACTGTGTAGATATAAAACAGTTACAGCGCAAAAGCAATAATATAAATTGTGTCACTCATTAGTAGCGTCGTGATATAATCGTGTAGCTGTCAAATAAACTAACCACTGGGTCATCTGATATATCTCAGAAAGCACTTTAAATCCATGATCTATTTTCAAGTAAACCAAAATTTTGCATTAAAATCTCATTAGCAGTACCGGTATATGTTTTAAATATGTGAGCCTTATAATCGTTATGTAATTGTACAACTAACAAGCAAGAAGGTACATATACAATAACACTGTGTCGACTGTTCACTATAACAACGCATTTGTAATTACTTGTCTAAATAAGGTCCCTAGGTTCTTGACTGGATAGTTAACTTTAAAACATAGTTGCATGTTAACAGTTTCAAGAGTACTAGTAACGTGAAGTGAAAAATTTTATAGCGGAGACTAAGTTAAAAAGCAGATTATCTATCAATAAACGGTTTTACATGTGAAATGTGATGTAAACCTTTACTCTTCATAGTACTCAGAGTTTCAACTTGAACGCAATTATCATGCGGTATACGTCGGTAAGGATTGCTGGAATTTTTCTCAATGTTAGCGTCTATGTTATTTTTCGCTGAGCCAGTCGGCACACGTGGCTGCCTGCGGTGCGAGTCATTGTCTGTATCTCTTTGTTGGCGTGCGTCGTTATCGGGATTAGGAGACCTAACTTCTACAAATTCACTTTGCCGAGAGGGCCCAGCCCTGTTTGAATCCCGCCAGTTCTGATGCAATTCAGGTCTGTCGTTACGATCATATCGTCTGTCGTCATGTCGGTAGATTCCATAGTTTCTTTCTTGTCGGTCACGTGGTGGAGAATTTCTCCCTGAATCATAACTGTGCGCTGGACCGTTGCGTCTAAAGTTATTCTGTCTCCCTTGATAATAATTATTTTGGTTCCCATATTGTCTGTTTCTCTGACTGTCTCTGTGATGTTCATTACTATGGAAATGCGATCTTTCTCTGTAACTATTACTCTGCCAGTGGTTGTCATACGGGTGGTGTCTGTTTTGGTCACGATTTGCGTTGTAAGAATAGCCTTGTCGTGTCCAGTTATTATTTCTTTCATCGTAGAATTGTGACGGATGTGACTTGTAATTGTTGTGCTCCTGTTTTCGCGTTCCGCGATTGTCAGTGTCAATTTCCAGTTCTTGTAACAGTCCCTGAAAAGCTTCACTGTCATCTTTGCAACGTCCTGTCAAAATAGTATGCCGTAAATGTTCAGGCAATTTGATGAAGCAAATGCGGATGAGTTCTGAGGGGCTGTAAGTGTTTGACAGGTACTGATTCTTGTGCAACATGTCTTCAAAATATTTCACAAGACTGGAAAATTCAGATTGTTCGAAATGTTTCATCATTGTGATGCTGTGTTTTACTCGGACTTGTGTGGCTTGAGACCAATATGTTGAGAGGAAGGCATGATAAAATTCACCTTCACTGTGGCAATCGTGAATGTCCGATCGCACTCTTACAGCTGGTTCATTCTCTAAGTAACCACACATAAATTCTAATCTATGCTCTAATGACCTGTTGGGAGGAAAACAATGAGAGAATTGATGAAGCGACGCTTGTGGATGAATGTCGTTGCCAGAATTCTTAAACGTTTTGAATTTACGTGTAGTAATGAACAGCTTATAGTCAAAATCATTGTGTCGGCGAGTCGCATATCGGTCATTGTTACGTCGTGTCGGCGGTTCCATCTCAAAATTCGGTGCACCTTGCCAATTTCTTTGATAATTTCCGAAATGCCCTGTGTTATTATTTTGTGGCTTTTCCGTATTTCTAAGTCCCTCTTCCCGTGTTGGAGCGCGAGTGTCCTCTGAAATATGTAATTCTTGTATTACTTGTGCCAACTGATCTTGTGTTGCGTATTAATTGATTCTGATTTTGTTTGAATTTCCTAATTTGTTCGCACTCTTCTGTATCATTAAAGACTACCGGTTTTGTGTCATTCAGATTATCATCTACCTTCGTAGATAAATTATTTAGCTGATCCGAAAGTTCAACTACTTTCTCTGATAATGAACTAATTTCGTCCATGTGTCTTTCTGAACCAATTTTCCGAGTATCTACTGTGTCCTTTAAGTTTTCCTGAGTTTTCGCAAGTTGCGTAACCGAATCGGTAGATGCAACTGAGGCAATTTTAGCTTGCAAGGTCTCATGATTTTCATGAACAATAGTTTGCAGTTCTTTTATGGCTGCTTTGTGATTGTGTAATGAATTTTCATGCCGCGAAAAAATAGGTTGAAAATGCTCACAAATTTGTGTTTTAACGTCATTACAGACTTTTTGGCATTTCGATTCAATGTTATATAACTCAGTAGTTAAACCTTCACGTGTTTGTTCAAGTGTAGTGTCTAACTTTTGAAGCTTTTGCTGTGTTTGTCTCTGATTTTGTTCCATTGTGTCTAACTTTTGAAGCTTTTGCTGTGTTTGTCCCTGATTTTATTCCATTGTCTCTAACTTTTGCTGTGTTTGTCTCTGATTTTGTTTCATTTGTTGCATTAATTGCAATAATAATGTATTAGTGTCACATTTTGACAAGCAGAAAATGTGTCTTGACTTATTTGAGAAAACGGTGAGGACGAAAAACCTGAATCTACAGTATTTGAAAGATTGTGTCCTGTCATTTCGGATTTCTGCGGCGAACTGTTGCCGACCGGTCGATCGATAATGCTTCCCTGTTCACTAATTGTTTCACTGCCTACACGATTATTAGCAGCCCGCACCATTTGCCTATGCACAATTACCAAATTACTACTTTGAACATTATTTGATTCATTGCTCGACGGCGCTAATACACTGCTTTCGTCTTCACTGTCATTTCTCAGTTTACTTTGGAGCCTAGTATTACGTTTTTCACACGCCATTATTTTCACAATATTTCACACGACAACACAGTAAAGCACAATTTGAAGAGCAAAATAAGAAAACCCATTAACATAGCATTGAAAATAATATCTCGTTGATTGCAAGCGCAGCTGCGAAATACTTGGTGCAAATCTACATGCATGCCACAACTGTTTGACTGTACAAGAATGAAAAATTACAACTACAAAGGAAATTCACTCTACCATTACACTCCAGCAATAAACAAAGGCTGCACTAATTACACAAACTACAAGAAAAAATCAGAAGATTCCAGTGAGGTATCCTCGGCTAAGGGTCGACATATGAAACGTCCCTTTAGAAAAATTTATACATGACTGTGTTTAATCTGACACACAATATTTTTTAGCGCAACGCAATCTGACTTTCAAAAATCCCTACAAAAGAATGGCCCTGACTAACATTAACCTATTCGTTTCACAAATCACTTACCACACAAAAATCTTCGTTACTCGAACTACTGCAATACAGCGAGCGCCACTACTGCCAGCTAAATAAAAGATTCAAACTACTGAAGGCACTAACTACTGATAGGCATAGTTAGCAAATGAAAGATTTTTATAGAGAACAAACAATGTATTTACCTTAATAGTGTTGAAAAGTCATAATATATATAGCAGTTCATGACATCCTGTCTTACAAATTTCAAAACTCCGCCATTTCTCTCCCCACATCCACCACTGCTGGCGGCTCACCTCCAACTGCACAACGCTACGCGCTGTTAACATCCAGCTGCCCAACACTACAATGGCAGACAACAATGCAAACTAGCCACATACTGCACACAGCACAGCCAGTGATTTTCATACAGAGCGCTACGTGGCGTTACCAATAAGAAAACCTAAACAGCCTACTTACAAACTTATAGAAGAATGTGGCCCAAACATCTCTCTTCATTGCCTCCAGATTTTCTTTATTTCTCTTAATTGCCTGCCCATAATGTACCTGCAAGAGTTCTATTTCAGTTTTACCGTAGTTAACCGACCCGATCAACAATTTTCCATCTTCTAATTTCTTTCCTCTCATATCGGGCCGGCCGGTGTGGCCAAGCGGTTAAAGGCGCTACAGTCTGGAACCGCGTGGCCGCAACGGTCGCAGGTTCGAATCCTGCCTCGGGCATGGATGTTTGTGATGTCCTTAGGTTAGTTAGGTTTAAGTAGTTCTAAGTTCTAGGGGACTGATGACCTTAGAAGTTAAGTCCCATAGTGCTCAGAGCCCGTTTTTCCTCTCATATCAACAGTTAGTTTTCTCAGCCTTGTTCGCAAACGTTTTCGAACATGGCCTACACATTCTATTTTGCCAATAATGGCATCTCCATATGGCTTAGAGTTGACAGTGGGTGGGTTGACAGTGGGTGAAAAAAAAATGGGCGTGGCACATAAACAAACGTGGTAGGAAAATGCTTTTTAAATGCTCGAAAAATTTTTTTCAGCAAAATCCTTTTCAGAGTACTTAAATAAAACCTTAATCTATCGAAATATGATGAAAACCGAAAATCGATTTTTTTCAACCTGAACCACTGTGTGGTCCCCTTAATGTCCTTCAGTCCTCTACCGCAAGCCCTCTATGACGTAAATATTTTACAAAGATATATTCTGCAGTAGCTCAGTGGTCAGCGTGTCTGGCTGCGATGTGAAGGACTTTGCGTTCGATTCCCGGTACTACCAGGGATTTTTTTCCATAGTAGAAGCATTGGAAAGAGGTGCAGACAGCCTAGTGATGCCAAATGAGGAGATACTTGAGTGATAAGTAGCGGCTCCAAGGTCAATAAAGCCACCAGCGGCTGGGAGAGCGGTGTGCTGACTCCATGACGCTCCATACCTCACTAACAGAGGGAGACAGGGTGGTTGGTCTGTCCCGACTGTCCGGCCTGTACCAAACGTGGGGCAGTTTTGCTTTGAAGAGTGAGAGTTGCCAAGCTTTGACTCCTTAAAATAAACATACCGCACAGGTTGTATAAAAGAAAAGAACTGACACCACATAAATGCCGTCAAAACACATGTTTGTCAACTCCAATTTCGTAAATGATTGCACAACACTGTAGTCATAGTTTTCCTCTTTGCTGAAATTATCGCCGTAGCATCCACATTAAAAGATATACACTGAAGAGCCAAAGAAACTGGTACACCTGGCTAATATCATGTAGGGCCCCCATGAGCACGCAGAAGTGCAGCAGCGTGACGTGGAATGGACTCGACTAATGTCTGAAGTAATGCTGGGGAGTGAATTGACACCATGAATCTTGCAGGGCTGTCCATAAATCCGCAAGAGTACGACATGGTGGAGATGTCTTCTGAACAGCACGTAGCAAGGCATCCCTGATATGCTTAATAATATTCATGTCTGGGAGTTTGTTGGCCAGCGGAAGTGTTTAAAATCAGAAGTGTGTTCCTGGAGCCACTCTGTAGCAATTATAGACAAGTGGGGTGTCGCATTGTCCTACTGGAATTTCCCAAATCTGTCGGAATGCACAGTGGGCATGAATGGGTGCAGGTGAGTAGACAGGGTGCCAGCTGTTAGTCGTATCGAGACGTATCAGGGGTCCCATATCACTCCATCTGCAAACGCCCCACATCATTACAGAGGCTCCACCAGCTTGAACAGTCCCCTGCTGACATGCAGGATCGTTGGAGTCATGATGCTGTCTCCATACTCGTACACGTCCATCCGCTGGATACAATTTGAAACGAGACTCGTCCAACCAGGCAACATGTTTCCGGTTATCAGCAGACCGATTTCGGTGTTGACGGGCCCAGGTGAGGCATAAAGCTTTGTGTCGTGCAGTCATCAAGGGTACACGAACGGGCCTTCGGTTCCGAAAGCCAATATGCATGATGTTTCGTTGAATGGTTCGTACGCTGACACTTTGCTGACACTTTTTGCAGCAATATGCGGAAGAACTGCACCTCTGTCACAGTCGTCGTTGGTCCCGTTCTTGCAGGATCTTTTTGCTGCCTCAGCGACGTCGGAGATTTGATGTACCGGATTCCAGATATTCACGGTACACTCGTGAAATGGTCGTACGGGAAAAGCCCCGCTTCATCGCTACCACGGAGCTGCTGTGTCTCATCACTCGTGCGCCGACTGTAACACCAGGTTTCAAACTCAGTTAAATCTCGCTAACCTGCCTTTGTAGCAGCAGAAACCGAGCTAACAACTGCGCCAGACAGTTATTGTCTTACATAGGCGTTGACGGCCTCAGCGACGTATTCTGTTTACATATCTCTGTATTTGAATACCCATGCCTATACCAGTTTCTTTGGGTATTCAGTGTATTTTGCTTAAAGAAGTAGACGAAACTACATAAATCCTACCGATCAGTTGTGGCCAAGTGGTATGTTCCGTACTTGAGTACAGAATTTCAAAGGGACGGGAATCACTGAGTTCACGCACCTTTTCAACTCCTATATTTGCAGCTGTTGTGTAAACGCCGTAATATCAGTCACTAATATCAGTCACTTACAGCGTAAATCTCTTTTCGACCCTGCAATGAAGCAAAAGCTCTTATAAGTCCGTAATAAGTAGAGTGCTTCATACGTATCACACCCAGAAAACAATCTCTGTAAATGGAATTTTTGAGCCCCAAAATATGGACGGCAAAGAGAATTTTTTATAACCAACAGTACTTCCCACGGCTGTGCACTACGATTGATAATAGTCTGATTTCGTGAAACCTCCTATAATGTATAATTTTATTGTAAATCTATACTAACACAATTTATGTGTACGTGACAAAACGGAGGTGTATACGTGAAATCTGAATGAAGTATGAGCTTACACTCTCAACACAATATCAGATGTGAAACCTATCGTCTCTGCTGCAACCACTCTCTATAGTCAACTAGAATATCCTCATGACATTCTAGTCAGTGCTTAATTGAAAGTGATTGTAGCTCAAGTTTTCAAGAGAGTCTTATTTGTTGGAATTATAGCAGTGAAGCAATGGTGGACTTGGCAAGTGAATACTGCCAAACCCATGTGGCTACTTCATGGAATCCCACGTAGGACCCTGTCCGCTGGTAAATATAGATAACTGCTTTTATCGACAGCCACGTAGTGTAGGAAGCATTCTTCTCCTACAAAGACCTACAAGAGGCCACCAGTACCCCAAAGAGGACAGCATCCGAAAATGTCAGTGGTTGATGTTGGTCCTGTACATTGATTCTATTTAGAGTGTCTGTAGTTCCTCTGATAGAAGCATACATGGCTCTGTTTTCTCATTATAAAGCCTGATAGTATTGCACATTAGTCTCTGAAGACGGAAAATGGAAACAATCGGCTGCATTTTACTTCAAGATTACAGAGGAAATTTCAAAAAACGAAATACAGTGTATCATTTTTCAATACTCCGTTGCTAAAAACCTTCCGGTATTTTTAGTAAGTCATGGCAGCAACGGTATTTCTTTTAACTCTAATGACAATTTTCACAATCAATAAGAAACACAACGGAAATTAGTGCGTCGTAAACGTGTTCAGGGGCAATAAAAGGAACACTAAATAATAGACATAACAACATTTTCTTCGTTCTGGGGTTTAAGTGTTCACAGAAACATGAAAAGAATTCATTGACTTTTTTAACTGCCAGACTCTTAACACAACTCGACATTTGGAAAGTGGAAATGGAAATGAGCGTATGGCACCATTGGCCGGGAGGGCCCATTCGGGGAAGTTCGGCCGCGAAGTGCAAGTCTTATTGCATTCGACGCCACACTGGGCGACTTGCGCGCCGGTGATGAGTTAGGTTTAAGTAGTTCTGGGGGACTCATGACCTCAGTTGTTAAGTCCCATAGTGCTCAGAACCATTTGAACCATTTGTCTTAACAAATTTCCTCTCCTCCTGATACTTAATCAGTTCTTCCGCATATTCCATTCGTCGCCGATCGTGCGAAGAACTTCATCTTTTCTTATCTAATAAGTACACCAAATTTTCAACGCCTATAACAGCGCTACATGACTTATATTGCTGTTCCTATTTCTTTATGTATTACTTTATTAAAACTGGACTTATTCTCGCATTGAGTCTGACAAAGCTTTGTAGTTAGCATCAATATAATACAGGGTGTTTCAAAAATGACCGGTATATTTGAAACGGCAATAAAAACTAAACGAGCAGCGATAGAAATACACCGTTTGTTGCAATATTCTTGGGACAACAGTACATTTTCAGGCAGACAAACTTTCGAAATTACAGTAGTTACAATTTTCAACAACAGATGGAGCTGCGGTCTGGGAAACTCTATAGTACGATATTTTCCACATATCCACCATGCGTCTCTGAATGAAATTACCCGAAACCTTTGACAACGTGTCTGGCGGAATGGCTTCACATGCAGATGAGATGTACTGCTTCAGCTGTTCAATTGTTTCTGGATTCTGGCGGTACACCTGGTCTTTCAAGTGTCCCCACAGAAAGAAGTCACAGGGGTTCATGTCTGGCGAATAGGGAGGCCAATCCACGCCGCCTCCTGTATGTTTCGGATAGCCCAAAGCAATCACACGATCATCGAAATATTCATTCAGGAAATTAAAGACGTCGGCCGTGCGATGTGGCCGGGCACCATCTTGCATAAACCACGAGGTGTTCGCAGTGTCGTCTAAGGCAGTTTGTACCGCCACAAATTCACGAAGAATGTCCAGATAGCGTGATGCAGTAATCGTTTCGGATCTGAAAAATTGGCCAATGATTGCTTTGGAAGAAATGGCGGCCAAGACCAGTACTTTTTGAGGATGCAGGGACGATGGGACTGCAACATGGGGCTTTTCGGTTCCCCATATGCGCCAGTTCTGTTTATTGACGAAGCCGTCCAGGTAAAAATAAGCTTCGTCAGTAAACCAAATGCTGCCCACATGCATATCGCCGTCATCAATCCTGTGCACTATATCGTTAGCGAATGTCTCTCGTGCAGCAATGGTAGCGGCGCTGAGGGGTTGCCGCGTTTGCATTTTGTATGGATAGAGGTGTAAACTCTGGCGCATGAGACGATACGTGGACGTTGGCGTCATTTGGACCGCAGCTGCAACACGGCGAACGGAAACCCGAGACCGCTGTTGGATCACCTGCTGCACTAGCTGCGCGTTGCCCTCTGTGGTTGCCGTACGCGGTCGCCCTACCTTTCCAGCACGTTCATCCGTCACGTTCCCAGTCCGTTGAAATTTTTCAAACAGATCCTTTATTGTATCGCTTTTCGGTCCTTTGGTTACATTAAACCTCCGTTGAAAACTTCGTCTTGTTGCAACAACACTGTGTTCTAGGCGGTGGAATTCCAACACCAGAAAAATCCTCTGTTCTAAGGAATAAACCATGTCGTCTACAGCACACTTGCACGTTGTGAACAGCACACGCTTACAGCAGAAAGACGACGTACAGAATGGCGCACCCACAGACTGCGTTGTCTTCTATATCTTTCACATCACTTGCAGCGCCATCTGTTGTTGAAAATTGTAACTACTGTAATTTCGAAAGTTCGTCCGCCTGAAAATGTACTGTTGTCCCAAGCATATTGCAACAAACGGTGTATTTCTATCGCTGCTCGTTTAGTTTTTATTGCCGTTTCAAATATACCGGTCATTTTTGAAACACCCTGTATCTTCAGTATTCATCCAATTATGAATACAACATAGCGTGTTGGTACACAAATTGAGTGCCTGTTATAAGAGCATTCTAAGTGTAGCCGTGTGGCCACTGACAAGAGTACACTAAGTGTAGCCTTGTGGCCATTTAAATTGTGCACTATTAAGAAATGTAAGGATAACCACTCTTCTTCCACTTTGCGCTTTACTATTCTCCCAGTAAGCGAAGTGAGGCTGCTTTCGGAGAAGACCACGGGTGGGCGAGCGCGGAGCAGCTGGTGGCTCAAGTCGTCCGAATCGCGGCCTTGGGCGGGCAGTAAAGTGAGTGATGAAGCTAATGGCATGAATTATAGCGGTACAATTGATTGAGCGAGCAGACGAGATGGCGCATTGTCCCGCTAACATGGCTCGCGTCCGGAGCAGCAGTAGCCGCTATTAGCACTCTGGGTGCCTGCGAGGCGAGCCTCAGTGTCAAAGGCGTACCCCACTCCTCCGTCCGCTCTCCTGCAGCTGGATGTTGAAAGGTCAAACATTTTCTCCCTATACCAGGGACACCTTGATCCTACAGTGTACAAGTCCTTGAGTACAGTTCCTTCACAGATAAAATTGTTACAAAGTTATACTTAGGCTATTGGTTTCTCTTAACGACATAGAATGATGAGTGTCTAATACAGAGGATCTTCCGAAATTATTCGTTCAAATTAAAACAGGACGTAGAAAACGTCGAAACATATATACTGACAAATAAAGTCGCAACACAAAAGAAAAAAAAATTAATGTAGAATAATAACATTTCGGGAATGTGTTTGTCTAGGTAACTTATTTAAGGGATTAACATTACAAGATCACATGTTAATATAAGCACGAGATAAGTCATTGAAAATGTGAAATGCTGGTGTATTGGTAACCTGTGTAACCGACATAAAGTTTATTGCAAGCATGCATACTTGCATCCATTGTGTTGTACAGGTGCCGGATGTCAGTCTGTGGGATGGAGTTCCATGTCTATTGTACTGCAGTGATACGCCCGGCTTAACCCGCCGGACCGGACAGGTAGTTTAAATTGTGGAAAAGGCCCAAAATAAGGGGCTGTCAGTTACACTCGAACATACAACTTTATTATTTGATCAAACATTACAAGAGCCCAAAAGAATTTTTCTTTTAAACACATAGCTTTAATATTTGGGACTTAATTACTGGCTGGAAACCACTTTAATTTAAAAACGGCTGTAGGCCAATAACTTAAAACTCAAGCATAATCAGAAATTTAAAATGAAGCCTCATCTTACAACAGTTCTTTATTTAGGCTGAAGGCCCAAAGAATCTGAGATTTTCAGAGCAAAAAATTTGAATTCAATATCGGCTGAAAGCCTAACACTTAGAACTCTCATAAAACGCTCATAATAGCGATTCGGTGATAATTTGTGGGCTGGAATTGTCGGAGAGAGGTTGATTGGATCATACACTCTTCCATACCACGGAAATGGACTGAGATACCGCATCTTGGTGGAACATGTATTGCCAGTACTGCTGGAGGATGTGTCTGAACGTTAGAGAAAGGATGTACTTCCAGCACGATGGGACGCCAGGACATTTCAGCGCTGCTATGAGGTGTCAGCTGAGAGATACCTTCGGGGATCGGTCAAGGTGATCGTGTGGACTGGCCACCCAGGTCGCTTGACCTCACGTGTCTGGATTTATTCCTTTACAGGCATATAAAGCAGCTGGTGAATGAAACCGATGTGGAAACAGATGATGGCGTCGTCGCTAGAATTGGCGTCGCTGCTGGTATCATTGCAGACATTCTAGGAATCTTCGAAGGACACTACCGTCAATGGTCCGACGATGTTCTGCGTGCATACAGGCCAATGATTGATCATTCGAGTGGGTCACGTGAATGCCACTGCTGCACTTCGCACCCTAACCAACCCTCTATGTAAATCGCCTGTAGCATCAGAAACTGCCGTTAGGGTCTATATGTACCACAACTAACCATATTTGTGTTGATGTTCTCTACCTCCTGTATCCATTTGTCCGCAGCTCGTGGTCGTGCGGTAGCGTTCTCGCTTCCTGCGCCCGGGTTCCCGGGTTCGATTCCCGACGGGGTCAGGGATTTTCTCTGCCTCGTGATGACTGGGTGTTGTGTGATGTCCTTAGGTTAGTTAGGTTTAAGTAGTTCTAAGTTCTATGGGACTGATGACCATAGATGTTAAGTCCCATAGTGCTCAGAGCCATTTGAACCATTTGTATCGATTTGACTGAATGGTTTCCGAACAAAATATATGTGTACTGATATCTGCTTCATATTTAACTGGTGTTTCGAGTGAAATCTCGTAGCAATTATGGGATCTACAAGCTACAGAGGAGGCTGTATGTGGCAGTGAAAAGTCACCGCATCTCCAAATAGTAGCGCAGCTTCACCAGAGCACTGAATAAATCAGAAAATCAACTAGGCCATAAATGACACCTTCTTCATATGATGCAACAATGAAATATGTTCTTGAAACTTTCTGACAGATCAAAACTGTGTGCCGGAGCGAGACTCAAACTCGGGACATCTGGCTTTCGCGGACAAGTGCTCTACGATCTGAGCTACTCAAGCACGACTCACGACCCGTCCTCACAGCTTTACTTCTGCCAGTACCTCGACTCCTACTTTCCAAACTTCACCACAGCTTTCCTGCAAGGTTTGCAGGAGAGCTTCTGTAAAGTTTGGAAGGTAGGAGACGAGGTACTGGCAGAAGTAAAGCTGAGAGGACGGGTCGTGAATGGTGCTTAGGTAGCTCAGATGGTAGAGCACTTGCCAGCGAAAGCCAAATGTCCTGAGTTCGAGTCTCGGTCCGGCACACAGTTTTGACCTGCCAGAAAGTTTCATATCAGCGCACACTCCACAGCAGAGTGAAAATCTCAGCCGTGCGATTCTGGGCGCTACAGTCTGGAACCGAGAGACCGCTACGGTCGCAGGTTCGAATACTGCCTCGGGCATGGATGTGTGTGATGTCCTTAGGTTAGTTAGGTTTAAGTAGTTCTAAGTCTAGGGGACTGATGCCGTCAGATGTTAAGTCCCATAGTGCTTAGCGCCAAATATGAACGTATGAATTGGTAGTTCTCTTTTTGGGCTCAGTCTGATGGATTCATTTGAAAAAAAAAAATAGAATTTAGCATTTACTTCATTACTAACCTACTTAGGATTAAATATTAAAGAACTAGATTCGATGTGACTGCCAATTTTAGTTCATCTGTAAACGAGACCACATATTGGACGCTTGTGCGACTTTATTCTTGAGTACTACTCGAGTGTTTGAGATCCTAAGCGGGTCGGACATAATGAAGACATCCAAGCAATTCAGAGGCCGGGCTGCTAGATTTGTTACCGTTGGGTCCAAACAACATGCAAGTGCTACAGAGGCACTTCGTTAACCCAGATGGGAGTCCCTGGAGGAAAGGCGGCGTTGTTTTCGAGGAACACTATCGAGAAAATTTAGATAACCATCATTTGAAGCTGACTGCAGACCGATTCTACTGCCAGCAAGATGCATTTTGCGTAAGGTCCAGGAAGCCGCGCGGGGTAGCCACGTGGTCTTACGCGTCTTGCCAGGGTTCGCGCGGCTCCCCCCGTCGGTCCGAGGTTCGAGTCCTCTCTCGACCATGGGTGTGTGTGTTGTCCGTAGCATAAGTTAGTTTAAGTTAGACTAAGTAAGCCTAGGGGCCGATGACCTCAGCAGTTTGCTCCCACCATCACCACCACCACGAAGATAAGATACGAAAAATTAGCGCGCAGGCGGAGTCATACAGACGGTCGTTTAACCCTCGTTTTCTTTGCGAGTGGAACAGGAAAGGAAATGGCTAGTAGTGGTACAGGGTACTCTCCCTCACGCACCGTGCCTTGGCTTGTGGAGTACGTACGAGGTGTGGCTAGAAAAAAACCGGACTAGTACTGGTGAAACAATAAAACGAATGCAATAAGGCTGAAAGTCGCATGGCCTGTCACGTGACCCTCGCTCCGCCTACTGCTCGAGTTTCATCTGCCTCCTGCACTCAGTCTGCCCGTGGCGTCTGTTTTAAGTAGTTGACGTTTTGTCTGTGCGTCGGAAAATGTTGAGTGTACAGAAAGAAGAGCGTGTTAACATCAAATTTTGTTTCAAACTAGGAAACTCTGCAAGTAAAACGTTTGTAATGTTACAAAAAGTGTAGGGCGATGATTGTTTATCGCGAACCCAAGTGTTTGAGTGGTTTAAACGATTTAAAGATGGCCGCGAAGACACCAGTGATGACACTCGCACTGGCAGACCATTGTCAGCAAAAACTGACATCAAAGGGATTGTGCACATTGATTGGGTACCAGAGGGACAAACAGTGAATCAGCATTACTACATTAGCGTCCTGGCTACCCTACGTGAGAAAACGGAGAAAACGGAACGATTTGTGGAGAAGAAAGTCATGGATCCTTCACCAAGACAATGCCCCAGCTCACAGTGCGTTGTCAGTGAAGACGTTTTTGGCAAAACACAACATTCCCATCTTAGATCATCCACCCTACTCACCTGATTTGGCCCCCTGTGACTTTTTTCTTTTCCCTAAAGTCAAGTCAGCTTTGAAAGGAACTAGATTTGAGACTGTTGAAGCAGTAAAAGAAAAAGCGACGGAAGTAATGTATGGACTTACCGAAAATGATCTGCAGCATTGACATGAACAGTGGAAAATTCGTATGGAGCGGTGTAGAGACCGAGGAGGAGAGTACATTGAAGGAGATAACATGAAATTGAAAATAATTGTAAATAAATGTTTTTTCCAGCATCAGTCCGGTTTTTTTCTAGCCGCACCTCGTATGTTGATATAGATCTAAACAAATTTAATTAAAAATAGAACAAAAAATTCAAAAGAAAAATGTTGAATATTAAAGAAGAAGTCTTTATATGCATGAACATTTATCAATGAAATGCAACATAACGAATCATAAAAAGAGTAATAGGCGTGCCTAGTAAAGAATCCCCAGACATATTTTAAGTTCTAACTGCAGAATCCCTTTCATTCAAATTTCAGCTACAACCTCTACAAGAAAATCAGTAACATGTTATTTACAGGCTAAACAGATTTAGTTTTAATAAAACGTCCCACACAGGGAAGTAAAGTCTGATAAGAAACGCTGGAGAGGTATTCAAGTAGCAAGAGCGTGGCGAACTGGCAGACTGTTGCCGCTCGGCGGAATAACATCGCTGACGTAGAGACACTAGTAAAATTACGTGATACATAACATCTACGACTCAGAAGAAAACTAGGCGCCAATCTTTGACAATAGCCAGCATTTAGGTATCCAGATGTTTTTTGCAACGTATAAAAGGGATATTACAGCTCTTATGTGCAAAGGGCAATGAAATGAAAATGAGACGATTGCAAAAAGTGGGTAAATGGTTTATTATTTCAGAAGTAATCACCATAATTCTTATCGCATTTTTCCCACTGTGAGACAAGACGATCAGTGCGGTCAGTGTCTTCATGGAAAAATGTTTATGGTTGCCTACGGAACCATGATTATACCCAAGCATGGACCTCTCCGTCCGAATCAAATTAACGGCCACGATTGTCTTTCTTCACGTCTCCAAAAACACGGAAATCGCATGGGAAGAGAACGCCGCTGTCTGGAGGATATGTATGGGCTTCCCAGTAAAACTTCGGCAGCATACTTGAAACAACAAGCACGTCATCTCCCGGAAAGTCATGATGACTGTTTTCTTTGACTGCAAGTGCCCCCTGGTCATTTAATTTCTTCAACCTGGCACCACAGGTAATGCGCACTTTGCAAAAATTGGAGCGCGCCCTGAAGTCCAAATGCAAAGGAATGTTGACGGATGGCTTCATTCTGATGCACGATACTCCCCGCCCACGTGATGCGAATGGCTGTTTCGACCATGGTGTAAATGTTTCGTTTGGAAGGCCGTTACTTTCCAACGCAACTGATCACGACCCATGCGCTTTCCACATTCTTGGAGCCCTGAAGAAAGACATGCATAGCCGACGTTTCGCTTCTGTCGAAGAGGTGCGCGCCTGTGTAATACACGGTACCGTGGACAACCGCAAACATGTTCCATGAAGCTACTGACCGTTTTGTCTCACAGTGGGATAAATCTGTTAACAGTTATGGCGATTACTTTTGAAATAATAAATAATTTACTTACTTTTCTTAAATTTTTGCCCTTTTTAAACGACTGTCCCTCATAACTTTCACCTGCCAAGTACATCCGCAAAGCGTGTTTGATTAACGTAGTGCACTAAAAAATTAAACTATTAAGTAATAAATAGAGAAGACAACAGTGTGTGTATGTGTGTGTGTGTGTGTGTGTGTGTGTGTGTGTCTAGCGGCGTAGACTTCTTATGCTACTACTAAAACTAAACTACGTCCGAACAGGCCTTGGAACGCCCAACGGTACCGACCGGCCGCCGTGTTATCCTAAGCCTACAGGCTTCACTGGATGCGCATATGGAAGGGCATGTGGTCAACAAACCGATCTCCCGGTCTATGTCAGTTTACGAGAGCGGGGCCGCTACTTCTCAATCATGTAGCTCTTCAGTTTGCCTCGCAATGGCTGAGTGTCCCCCACTTGCCAACAGCGCTCGACAGACCGAATGGTCACCCATCCAAGTGCTAGCCCAGCCCGACAGTGCTTAAAGTGATGTGAAGGGAACCGGTGTTACCACTGCAGCAAGGCCGTTGGCTTACGCTACAACACAGGAATTAATTAACACATGCAAAACGAGCGTCCTAACTACGCCAGCATAAAATCATATCCTGTATGTATTTTTAGTTTAGTAGCTCTCGTCTTTTGCTTCTATGCCCAGAAGTTAACTTCATTCTATTAAATACGTTAGAGGAAAATCATAAATGAATACCCTGAACTGATGGCTCCACACAAATACAAATTTTTTATATTCTATACAGTTTTCATAGTTACATTATCAATTGCCTTTGGTGAAACTTTCGTTTACACACGTTTCTGTATATAGGGGAGGGAAAAATAACGTGACAGTAGGGCCAGAGAACTGAAGCGGACGGTGAACCGAGCAAAAGTTTCCACATCACCTTAGCTCGGAAATGCCCTCTTGCGGAGCGGCCAAAATACGGCAACCAATCAGCGTTGAGCACAGGGGAGGTTGTGCCTTGAAACTAATATGCGCCAGCCGTTACGTTAAAGAGTGCAGTTACTTAGTAAATAAGCTGAGGGCAATGATTTCAGCTGCGCATCCAACGCCAGGAAAACTTTACATTCCTCCCCATGGCTTTTTGCTTTAGATGCGAAATTTCTGTGATGTTCACTGAGTAAATCTTGACTATTAAAACAGCTACGAAATAATTACTGTGATGTCATTAATTTGTTACGGTAATAAGCTATACTGCAGAAACAAGCAGCGGAGTAAGGTGTGCTGAGGCACGATGCAATGCTAGAAGTTCCTGAAATCTAAAGGCCACATGTTTTAATTTTTGCTAATAATCATTACAGTAACAAGTACAGTAGACCAGTAAGTGTGAGCCACGATAAGAGTAAAAAATAAAACAGGAATTAAATTTTAAAAACTTTTCTTATGTCTGAAATCACATTTCTATAGAACATGCTCGAAATCCAGCCTCAAAGATCGCTAATAAGTTGACATCGTCGAAGAAATGACTGTTGCATCCTCGAAAAAATTCCTGTTATGTTGCGAATAGTTGTCGCGGTTTCGAGAATTCTAGCGGCCTCCTCTTCATGAGTATTGACTTCCACGATCTCAACCGTCGATGGCAACTGATTTTTTATTGTTCCACAGTGCTGTGTTTCTTGAAAGCTATACTCGATTTTACGTCTGCTAACTTATTATCAGGTTGTTATTCCGCTGTGCATCTAATACCTTGTTATCAACTTGTATTTTACAGCCCCTGTATGTTACACCCAACAAGGGCTTGCTGCAGTGGTAACACCGGTTGCCGTGAGATCTCCGAAGTTGAGCGCTGTCTAGCATGGCTAGCACTTGGATGGCTCTTGAGCCTACATATTCTGTACAGATAGATATAATAGAAAAATCTCTTCATATGACTGGGCACCACAATCGAAAAGTAGGGTATTATTAATATCCATGCGGTGGAGATGAACTGGAAAGCAACAATGTTTTAATGTCATCCTTATACACACATCACAAAAAGTTTTCTATCACCTCGCTTCCAAGAATAGAAGATAAACGTTGACTGTGGATATTGTATCACAGACACAGTCCCTCTGATTGTTCAGAGATGTCACTGAACCCGCCAAAAAGATGTAAAGAACCATACATGAGCAGCGCCTGTTATACGGAGGGGGTCCGACAGCCGATAAGTTCCAGTCATTCCACCACGGAGGAGGTACCCGGCTCATGTTGTCTGTAGTTCAACCATGCCTAGACGGTCAATCCCACTGTTAGATCGCGTCCGCATTGTTACTTTGTGCCAGGAAGGATCCTCAACAAGGAAAGTGTCCCGGCGTCTCGAAGTAAACCAAAGCGATGTTGTTCGGAACTGGAGGAGATACAGAGAGACAGGAACTGTCGATGACATGCCTCGCTCAGGCCGACCAAGGGCTACTACTGCAGTGGATGACCGCTACATACGGAGTATGGCGCGCAGGAACCCTGACAGCAACACTACTACGTTGACTAATGCTTTTCGTGTAGCCACAGGTGGTGATGTTCATCTTTGCAACCACGACACCATGCAGTGCGGTACAGATAGGCTCAGCAACATGCCGAATGGATCTCACAGGATTGGCATCACGTTCTCTTCACCGATGAGTGTCGTATAAGCCTTCAACCAAACAATCGTCAGAGACTTGTTGGGAGGCGACCTGGTCAGGCTGAATGCCTTGGACACACTGTCCAGGTACTGCAGCAGGGTGGGGGTTTCCTGATGTTTTGGGGGGTATTATGTGGGGACGACGTACGCCGCTGGTGGTCATGGAAGGCATCGTAATGGCTGTACGATACGTGAATGCCATCCTCCGACCGATAGTGCAACCAGATCGGGAGCATATTGGCGAGGCATTCATCTACATGGACGACAATTCGCGCCCCCATCGTACACATCTTTTGAATGACTTCCTTCAGGATAACGACATCGCTCGAATGGAGTGGCCAGCACGTTCTCCAGACATGAACTCTATGGAACATGCCTGGGGTAGATTAAAAATGGCTGTTTAAGGACGACGTGACCCACCAACCACTCTGAGGGATCTAGGCCTAATCGCCGTTGAGGAGTGGGACAATCTGGACCAACAGTGCCTTGAAGAACTTGCGGATAGTATACCACGACGATTACATGCATGCATCAATGCAAAAGGATGTGCTACTGAGTATTAGAGGTACCGGTGTGTACAGCGCCACCTCTGAAGGTCTCGCTGTATGATGGTACAACATGCAATGTGTGGTTTTCTTGAGCAATAAAGAGGGCGTAAATGGTGTTTATGTTGATCACTATTCCAATTTTTTGTACAGGTCCGGAAATCTCGGAACAGAGGTGACGCAAAACCTTTTTTGAAGTGTGTAAATACATCGCGATGGAACCATAATAAATGGTCGGATGTCAATGCAACTTCGTACACATAAACACTATCGTCAGGATTGTAAATGATTAGAGCTGCAAATCTCAGTGGTAGATAGAACAGCCACCACTGTGTGTTGATGTTGTTCGTGTTTACTGTTGTTAAAGGTCCCGGTATCGTATATAACTCGTGTGGACAGAATCAGATATTGAGTGAACACTGAAGCACACGGAGGTGTCGACTGGTCGAATCGTGCAGTACCCAGATTTGTGCAGCATTAAGACGTGACAAAGGCCAGATGTTGGATTGCATGGAAACGTGATGGCAAGCATACTCGTTGTCAACGTCCACGTCTACAAGTGACGGTCTCCGTATCGTGCACCAACCGCGTCGTAGCTCCTTCACATCTGCATCTGCCATCCGAGAGTAAGTAATGGTCTCCCTGCAACATCCGATCGAAGACAAGCTGGAGCTGTATTAGGGAATTAGTATCCCACTTTTAGGCTGCCGTTAACACGACATCACAGACGACTAAGTCTCAAGTAGTGTCGTAACCGGCCAGCCAGAATTGCTGACGAATGGCGTCGTGTTGTGTTCAGCGATTAGTCGCGTTTCTACACTATCCGTAATGTCCATCGTCGGCGAGAAGACGGCGGCCTGGGAGAGGTCCCACTCTTCTAATTTTTTGGAGAGGCACAGTGGCATTAGTCCTGACGTGATGGTATGGGGAGCCATCGGACATGACTTCAAGTCACGACTGATTGAGAGGACTCTGTCGGTGCAACGGTACGTCACGGACGTCGTGCGACGGTACTGTGGTGACATTTTCCACCAGGGCAATACTCGTCCACAGATGGTGCCTGCCTCTCATAGAGGCACTATTTGCGTGATGCTAAGGTACTCGAGTGGCCAGAAAGACATCCAGATTATGTTCCCCAGTAGAGAAAATGTGGAACCAGCTCGGACGTCAACCTTGCCGCAGTGTCAGTATCCGGGAAATCGAGGACCAGTTACAATAGTTGTGGGCCACCGTCCCTCAGAAGAGGATACAATGGCTTTGACGCCTCTCCTAACGAAATCAGTGCAGACATTCAGGGCAGATGGGGTACAACGTAGCACTGATAAGTGAGCTCATCTTGCCAAGTTGTCTGTAAATTTAATTCGATAGAGTAAACTCTGGAATAATATCACCTACGTCTCAATTCGTAAACCAGGTACTTCACTTTTTTCGTCAGGCGGTATTTATTGTCTTTGCCAGTGTGTAAATTCTCTGCTTCTAATAATAAGAAGAAATATATGTGTAGAATCCTTATATTAAAATCGGATGTCATTGTTGTTCATATTTGTTTTAGTAATAGTAATATCTTTTTACAAGGATATAGGACATCACAAAGTACTTAAAAATTTAGATCAATTTAAAGTAAGCTTATTCGTATGCACATATATTTACAGACTTCTAGTTAGAGACAATCATTAGATTTAATCCTAGTATACAATACTATTTTACAAATAACTTATTAAATAATGTAAAGCCACACTGTTCATTCGTATCTCAATATCAGTCACTGCACACCCTACACACACATTGTTTCATAACACTTCACTCACCACACACACACACACACACACACACACACACACACACACACATACACACAAACACACATACACTGATGATCTCTGGGCCATTTTCTATAACGCAACTTCCCATTTTCTATCCTGAAAAACTGAGTCAGCATACCTCCCTAATGAGTGAGATGGTGAGCTCAGAAAGAGGAAGAGGTGTTAGTATTGTGCTATGCATAGCTTGGGTGTAAGTATTTCTAGAAAGCAAAAAAGAAGGAAAACAACATAAACTGAAGGTGTTACGTGGAATGTTGGATATTTTATAATCATTATTGTTATTATTTGTTTGTATAACATTTTTTTATCGAACAGCTACTCTGTTTTAGCTACGTAATCCTTCAATGTATAAAATGTATCGAATAACAGGTACTTTTTAGCTGCCTTTTTAAATAAGTTTATTTTTACAATTTCTTTAATCTCTTTTGATAATTTATTGTACAGTTCTATTCTTTGGTAGAAAATGCTGTTTTGAGTTTATGTTAATTTTTTCTTGGTAAATGTAAGTTGAGTCTATCTCTTGCTGCGTGGTCATGGGCAGAGCTGTTTATGCAGTAATTACCAATGTTATTTTTGATGTACACAACTGACTGGTAAATGTATTCACATGGAGCAGCCAAATACCCAGTGTTTTGAACAGATCTTTACAATGAGCTCGACTAGTATTTTTGGTTATTGTTCTTATGGCTCTTTTCTGAAGTTTGAAAATTGTGTTTATATTTTGTGCATTTGTTCCCTAAAAAAGAATGCCATAGCTAAGAATTGTGTGTACATATGAATAATATGTAACTAAAAGACACCGCATGTTACATACTGATGGTAACATTCTAAGGGCACAACATGTTGATGAAATTCTGTTTTCAAGTATCTTTGTGTATTCACACCACTTCAATTGAGAATCAATATTCATTCTTGGAAATTTTGCATTTGTTACACAGCCTATAGAGGTGCCATCCACATTTAATTTAACGTTGTCATTTTTCCTCTTCAAACTGAAACTCATGGCATTATTTTTCTTTATGTTGAATGTCACTTTATTGGTTATTGACCAATCATAAACTTCCTTGAGAGTTTCATTTGCTTTCCTGGCAAGGAGTCCTCTTGTTTTCTCAGTGACTATAATATTGCTGTCATCAGTGAAGAGAATTTTTTCACCATGAGTAACACTACTGGGAAAGTCATTGATGTATATCAGGAACAGTACTGGTCCTAATATTCTACCTTGCGGAACCCCTATATTAATGTATTTTGGTTCTGATAAGTGTTTTACTAAATGTTTGAATCTATTTGAAATATGTGTTATCTCTACGCTTTGTACCCTATATGTTAGGTATGATCGAAACCAGTCATTAGTTACCCCTCTTATTCACAGTTCTTCTAATTTATTTAATAGAATGTTGTGGTCGACTGTATCAAACGCCTTAGAAAGATCCAAAAATATGCCTGTGACACACTCATCTTTATCAAGAGCATCAAGTACAACTTTTGTGAATTCTAGTATGGCTGACCCCGTATTTTTGCCACTTTGGAAACCAAACTGTGATTCGCTTAAAAGATTGTATTTATTCAGGTAACTGATTAATCTGTCTTTCATAATTTTGTGTAATGAATCTCTCCATCTCTCTGTCTGACAGTCCCTCTCTTTCTCTCTCTCTCGTTAGAGTTTAGTAATGGGCCATCAGTGTTTTGTATTTTTACGTTAATTCATGTCGCTTGTATTTCTTATGACGTTTATCTATGACACATTGTTCTGACCTGGCGAATGTACACATACAGGCTCAAATGAATTGTTGTTGCGATGTATTGCTCCTAACCGCGTCTGAAAAATAAACATATTTAGTAGCTGCATGATGTCACCTCTTCCTCTTCTGGTTGCACAAACAGATAATGATGTCATTTTGGAATATGGTCTTTCAGACCACTACAATGTGGTGTTGTAATTTATTACTGAGGTATTGGTGAAACTAGACCGGAAAGAAAACATACAATAGCGTCCAATACTGTGGACCGGTCGTCATGGTGGTGACCTGATGAGCTGACCAAGATCTTGAAGAACACGTTAGAAGATACGAGAAATGTTTCCCCCTCTGCAAGAACACCACCCAAGAGAAGGCAACATAAGCGACTGTGTAATGAACTGCATGTAACTGTGCTGTTCTGTGCTCCCTCAGCAAACACCAGAGAGTTGTAAGCCATAGTTTCCGGCATCAGGTGCCTGAAACACGACGACGGTTGGCGTTCTCCCGGTCCACGCCGAACTTGCAAACGACGAAAGCATAGTTGAATAAATCTTTATATGCTATCCGTAATTCCATCTGCGTCTTTCGCTGCAGTATTGGAGGTGGTCCGCTCGGAGATAAAATATGAGCGTAAGGCTGCCAAACCCGTGCTGGTAGCTAGGCATTCAGCAAGTCGAATATCTCCGTTATTATGGAGTTGTCGTTTTCATATTCCTTACGTTGTTCCTTCCCCGTTCGCACGCCACTTTTGACCATTCGCTACACCATCTTCTATCAGTGACCAATGCAAAGGTGGTATTTCTACGTCACGTGCATGGAAGCGTTCATATTTCATTTGCAGGTTCTGCTATAAACTAGCGAGCGTGACACTTGTGTGAACGTGCTCATTGCAATGTCAAAATTTAATACACGGCTGAGAGGCGACTAGAATACACTAGCATCATCCCACTACACTTCATAGGGCTTACACGGTTCACCAGGAACTGATGCCATTGATAGATGATTGCACCAATTAACTGACCGACATAAGTGTCTTGCAACGTAGTACAAAAAACTCGTTGTTTAAAATAAGGGCGATCGTATACTAATGGCTCCTACGCGATAAGAAATTTAATACGTCAATCAGAACACAAAGTAATCACCTCTTCTCTTTCACCTGCACGGCAACAAATTTCTTATCTACGAAAGTCATCTAAAAGTTTAAAATAAAAGAATAAAATTGAGCCATGTTCTGGGGAAAGTCAGTGTATGTGTACGATATTTGAACAATCAGACATAATTAGAGAAGAATATAATAACAGATGGGTCACACATTTTAATAAAAACTGCCGCAGATCTCCTCAGAAGAAGCTTTAAATAATTTTAGTTGGACAATTACGTATCCACGCTATCTGCTATTTGCTGAAATCAACAACGTACTTTTTATTCATGAGTTTTATGTAGATCGAAGAATGAACTGATATGTAGATCCAGTACGGTAATGCAATAATAATTCCTAAAGTATATTTAATAAATAGCTGAAAATTATTTCTGGTGTTAGGAAATGTTGCATATTTTTAACTGTGTCGTATATCAACACTCAACTATCACATTCAGTGTATATTACTTTTACATCTAACAAATACTGCAATCTTAATAACGTCCCTTAGGCAGTTATAGAGTAGTCTATTTTTATTTTTATGGTGAGAAAAAAGAAAGAAAAGTAAGTAAGAGGGGCTGGACGTGTATTGGGAAAAAGGAGTACAGTCTGATCCAGCTATCGTGACGTGGCGTTAATCTTCCGAAACCACATGAGTGGTGAATTGTTGTTTAAATTATATAAAGCGTTCTTCTGACGTTTCGCAACTCCTTAGTTAGATCTCCATCTCGCTGATCTTGCGCTCTTCATACCTCCTTCGTTAAACAGTGTGGCCATTTACCCTTTGAACGATGTTACTCGAGGCAGTTTCTTAATAGGTATAACATTCTTGTCAGCTCTGTTGTTATAATAGATGCAGCTGTAAGGATACCGCAATGGATATCCTTGCCAGTGAGCTACCTAGCATCAGGCGCTAGCTGGCGGGCCTTTCTTCTAGAACTTTCTGTGGTCTCCGCGTTTTCCGGCGGACAGAGCATTATCGGGTAAGCGTCGACAATGCGAGTTTAATAGCAAGCGGCTTTGCTAAATTAGGCTTTTTAGAGCTATCGCTGTCTGATTTAACTACTGTCCAGGAATATGGCTTTTTTCAGAGTCACTTGGCGTTTTTTATGGCTTCTTCTTCCGGACTATAGGAATGCATTAAAATTCACGTTGATGAAAGGGTAGTCCGTAGTCTTATGCAAAGACATGGTGCCAGGGTGGCGTAGTGGGTACCGCATCTGCCTAGTGAATAGGGGATCGGTGTTTAAATCATAGTCTCGGTAAAAATTTTCATTCCTCGCTTCAATCTGCATGCATACACCGTAAATGTTTGAGGCTTGAAAATGTCTCTGGAATCAAATAGCTTCAGTTGATTAAAGGAAAATTATTTACATTCGTCTGGATTTCAAAACACAGACTGATATCAAACGGAAGTAAATTATTAGTGTGAACTGAAAAATACAACAAAGCAAAGATAAGGAGTGCTGATGTGCGTTTCGGGCTCGCCGGAATACACGCACACAAGAAGAAAAACATGACGACGACATACGAGTATGCACAGCTGAGGGCTTTACTAGAAACACTGTTACAGCATTACTGTCACCTACCTATTGCAGCTTCACAGTAATGAAGTAAGCTGTCCTAAAGAAAGCAGATTTCCATTTTAATTTTCACAGGATGAATCAGAAATTGAACCTTCGACAGGTGCACAGTAAACAGTGGGGCAGCGACTAACTGAGGAGGGGAACAGTGAACGTCTGTTTATTGCAGTAGTCTGCTAAAATGTCAACCTCACTACAATGCACAGGTGATTTTGATGAAGCAACGCTATAATACAGATTTCATGGATACAAAGCAAAGTTCAAATTAACATGAATAGTGTTGCATATTATCCGTTTTGAACTTTTAAAAGTGCAGTTCTATTGTTTCCGTAGTGTGAAGGATAAATAACTCAAATAATGTTATACTCGTACTTTCACACTTAGTTGTTTGTATTACTGTAATATGAAGCAGATTTCAAATTTAAAAAATAAATATAAATTAATACTTGTTTCTATCTACTATTGTTCCGCGATGTGACAAGTTTGCATGTGAAATTTTATTGTTTTTCATGTATTTTGCTATTTAAGAATACCCGCTGACTTCATTATTTAGAAACTGTTACACGTATAGTTATTGAAAAAAGGAAAAATGCATAATAATACACCTTCTTTTCCTTCAGAATCATTCTGGCCTCTTTTTAATGACACATTTAGCTTTTTTCGTTATAGAGAGGTGGTAGCCAGCTCTGGTAGCGAGCGCCCGAGGCAGTAGTAGCCCGACTCGTCTGTGTGAACGTGTAACGAAAGAGTCGAAGGTAAGAAACACGCGGAGTTCAGAAAAAGGTTGTTAATAATGAATTGAGAAGAGTATTTCGTTGAAAGACGAGTGTCGAATCGTCATTACTTCTTCAGAGCGATGATTTTTGGAATTTGTTAATTAGCGAAAGTGAAAGAGTGCTATATAGTTAGGCTTGTTTTCCATTGTTTCCAGATGAATAAATTAAGTTAAAGAACATCATCTTGTATTTCAAAAGAACTTTACCATCTTTTATGAGTGGTTTTCCAGTACATAATTACAGCTCCAAGTAGTATTAGCCAATAGTTTAATGTTTTCTGCCACTGTGGTTGAAGTATGTCTCTCACCCTATAGTCCGACAGTCAACCGTAAGGATCACCTAAAATTGTTGGCTGAGAGTTTTCAGGCTACAAGAGGGGACTACACCATCCGTCCCTAAACTTCCGGGACTGATTTTAATCCTGGCATATAAGTGACAGCGCAGTAACTACGGTGATAGCTTGAACTAAACAACTGTAAACAACTGATGTGAACTCGACCAGTAAGTTGAGAGCAGGCAGTGTTAAGTAGTGCACCTGTGGTCTTAGTCTGTCAACGTCGTTTTGTCACATACCACACTACAGCAGTATCTGTAAATCAGCAAGACATTCTCCAGAATGTTCTGAAGGAGAGAAAAGTGTGGTGTCACCGCCAGACACCACACTTGCTAGGTGGTAGCTTAAATCGGCCGCGGTCCATTAGTACATGTCGGACCCGCGTGTCGCCGCTGTGTGATCGTAGACCGAGCGCCACCACACGGCAGGTCTAGAGAGACGGACTAGCACTCGCCCCAGTTGTACGGACGACATTGCTAGCGACTACACGTACGAAGCCTTTCTCTCAATTGCCGAGAGACAGTTAGAATAGCCTTCAGCTAAGTTAATGGCTACGACCTAGTAAGGCGCCATTTGTACCATTGCATGTATCTCAAGATAGTCTCACTTGTATCATCAAGATTGCTGTATACCAAAGGACGATATAAAAGTTAAGTGTTCTAGTAGCTACGTTCTTTTATTTATCACATTCATTACGAATCCTGTTCCAGACTTCGCGCCAGTCGGCGTGTGTGTACGTGTGCCCTTTCGGCTACCCGTCACTGTGGACTGGCTGCCTTGTCAGTCCACTACAAAAAGTGTGTGCAAAGTTTGTCCCGCACACGTTGACTCCCAAACGAAAACGACACGTGGACGCCTGGCGCTACTTGATTGAAATGTAGAACGCGGTCAGTTCTTTCCTGCGACACATTATCACGGGTGACAAGACCTGGTGTTTCAATACGAACCTACCACCGAAATTTACAAGAGGGGTCAACGCTTTGACGACATCCCAAATAAGTTTGCTGACAGTTTCACATGATTGTATGAGAGTTATGTACGTTGAACTCTAGTGTGGAGAGACTATGTAGAACACCTAAAACATTTAAATCACTGTCTTAGCTTTTCTCTATATTTTATTAATCCAATCTCGAAACTACCTTGAATACCGAGGTAGTAGTGTCTGCCCAGAAACAGTTGCGTATGGCGTGCAGAACTGCCCCTGTGTTAATCCACGTCCACTAAGGGACAGGTATATCTGTGTGAGATTTAACGTGCTGCTACGCTTTCGTCTCTGAGGTTGTCTAAGCAATTGCTACGGTTAGATACGGTAGTGCTCTTTAATCTTCTGTTTCTCTTCAGTAGTTTTACCTCCACGTGCTTGATAAGATAGGCGAATCGACAGCCTGCATGCGTTGTCAATGAGGCACCGTTTGTTCAGAAGTCCCTGGTAAATAAGATTCAGTAAACTGTGCAGTTACCTTTCCAAACAATTACATCCCCTCCCTCGAATTCCGGCTGGGTTTTTCCTCATTTTCTTGTCCTTCATGTTTTCACACACTGTCTGATCAAAAGAAACCGGGTACTCCTTCGCTGTTTAGAACTAACAATTAGGTGTGAAGACATGCAGACCCGCCAGTATAAAAGGAGACGGGCAGTGTCGTGTCGTCATTAGAGATGTAGTAATAGCAGAGTGCGTCAATTAAAATAGTTCAGTAACTTCGAAAGTGAACTAGTCGTTGGATGTCACCTGAGAGAGAAATCCATCAGGGATATTTCAATCCTTCTACAGCTGCACTACCGTCGGAAGTTACCTACCATTATATGTAGGGTCAATAGTGTAGCATAGGGGAGGTTTTCGTGGTTAGGGTGTGGTCCCCTCATTATGCTTAAGAAAACGCTAACTGCGGAAGGACATGAATGCATTTTACAGCATTATGTGCTGTGTACAATAGAGGTGCAGTTCGGGGACGATGGTTCCAGCAGTATGACACTTCACCCTGTCATAAAGCAACATTGTGAGGCAGGTTTGTGGACAATAATATTTCTGAAATGGACCGACCTGCCTTGGGTCCCGACATGAACTCAATGGAACACTTTTGGGATGAGTTACAACGTCGACTTTGCTACAGCCTGGAGCGTCCGCTATCCCCACCTTATCTGGTTTGCGTTCCTGAGGTAGAATGGGCTGCCATTCCTCCACAGACATACAGGCATACAGACATGCAGACGCCTCACTGAAAGTGTCCCCACCATTCAAGACGTCACAAAGAGGAAGTGTGCATGCACTCCATATTGATGTCTAATAATAGGTGTACGGATACTTTTGATCAGATAATTGCTACTCACCATATAGCGGAGATGCTGACTCGCGCCGGCCGAAGTGGCCGTGCGGTTAAAGGCGCTGCAGTCTGGAACCGCAAGACAGCTACGGTCGCAGGTTCGAATCCTGCCTCGGGCATGGATGTTTGTGATGTCCTTAGGTTAGTTAGGTTTAACTAGTTCTAAGTTCTAGGGGACTAATGACCTTAGCAGTTGAGTCCCATAGTGCTCAGAGCCATTTGAACCATTTTTGCTGACTCGCAAATAGTAAAAGCAAATAGACTGTCAAACAATGCTTTCGGCCTTCATCAGAATTAGACAACATACACACACACTCAGGCAAAAGCAGCTTGCACACACATGACCACAGTCTCTGGCTGCCATTCTGGATTTTCCCCTGTTTGATCAGATAGTGTGTATAGAGAAGTTGCAACGCTAGAAAAGTGTAACGTCATGCAGGAAAGCCTGTAGAGAATCAACGCTTGACGCGGAGATTGGCAGGTGAACCTCAGCATAAACAGATTGCAATGCAAACAAATAATAGGAAATAAACGTTATTATATGGTTACACGGTTACTGGAAAAACTGGATGCAGTCTGATCCATAAAATCTCTGACAGTATACGTACAGAGCTATGATGGAGAGTGTAACGACAAACTAAAAATAATCACAGGAGTGAAAGACGCCAGGCAGCGACTCGTTGGCAGAATCCGCGGGAGCTGTAGTTTACCCACGAGCGAGGTAATTTGCAAAACCCTCGTTCGATAGATTCTTGAATGTTCATCGTCAGTCTGGGATCCGTACCAGATAGAACTGATATAGGAAATACAGAAGATCCTAAGAAGAACGCTGCGTTTAATCACAGGCTTCTTTCAGTAAGTAGGAAAGCACGACGAGGATGTTCGTCCAACTACTGCGGCAGACGCTACAAAGAAAGGCACTGAGCATCACAGTGCGGTTATGTGTTAAAATTCTGAGAACGGACGTTCCTGGAAGACACGACCAATATACAGTATGAGTCATAACTATTGTCACCTAGAATAACTCCGAAAGTATGATAGTAGCCGAAACGTTTGTGCGACACATGTTGCATGGGACAACGGGGACCATAATATGACGTTGGTTTTTTGTTGCTATGTGGGGTCGCGTCAGAAATATGAAGATCGAGTTTTTTTTTTAAATGGGATGCTATAGTTTGGTACTTATTTTCTGATAGCGGCTGTCAAGACGAATGCAATGATGTGTAACAGTACGGTCTTTGAAGGTCAACGAAGGTCGAAAAGGAGGCCTGAACGTCCATTTACAGAAGGTTTTTGGTATTACTTATGATATCGACTGTTATCCAAGTACATGGTCTGACAATTCTCTCTCGTGTATCGTGCAAATAGTAAGTATTCGGCGAACATGGCCTATCCGTCTAACGTGCGAGTGACATGTAGACACCATTCGACGGTTTCGCAATACAACACTAATAGGAACGGTAAGACTAGTATCGTCAAATCAAGCGAATGTGAATGGTGTATTCCTTCGAAGAACAAGTTGATATGCTTATTATTTACGGAGAATGCCAACGAAATTCAGTCAGAGCTAGTAGCTCATACGCTGAAAGATATCCTCAGTCTACTCACCGTACACGTCGTACATTTAAGTATGTGTATGATAAATTGAGAATAACTGGATCTTTAACGCATCGGAAACATATCCGGCAAAGGAAACTTACTAACGAGGAAACGGAAATTGGTACTCTTGTCACTGTGGTTCGAGATCCTTGTGCTAGTTCGCGTCAAATCACAAGTGAGTCTGGCATGAGCCAGAGTAATCTTGTTTGTGTTCTGCATTTCCATAAATTTCATTCTTACAGATCAGTCTCCACCAAGAATTAACTGGTACGGATTGTATGCATCACATTGAATTCTACCGATTGGCCGGACTTCAGATTCAGAGGGATGACACATTTATTAATTTGATTTTATTTACTGACGAGACTACATTCACGAACCATGGAAATGTTAATTTGCATAACATGCATTATTGGGCAACTGAAAATCCATGTTGGCTGAGGCAAGTTGCACACCAAAAACTATGGGATTCTGGAGGACAGAATTATATGTTCCTGTTTCATTGAAGAAAATCTTAATGGTAGAAAGTACACCACATTCCTGCAAGAAACATTAGGTCTGTTATTGGAAGAAATACCCTTAGGTATAAGGAACAGAATGTGGTGTCAACACGATTGGTGTCCGGCACATTTTTCGCTGATGCCTACAAATGTTTTGCAGAGACAATTCCCAAATCATTGGATGGGACGCGGAGGAGATGTGCTGTGGCCGGCTCATTTGCCAGACTTAACGCCTCTGGATTTTTTCTTGTGGGGATTCATAAAAGGCATTGTTTATAGAGACATTCCAACTACACCTGAAGATATGCGAGAGAGAATTGTCAGAGCATGTACTTTAGTAAGTGCCGATGTGGTAAGGAACACCACTCAATCCGTGATCAGAAGTTTGCAGCACTGCATTGATACCAATGGTCATCTCTTCGAACACCTTCTGTAAATGGATGTTCATGCCACCTTTGTGACCTTCATTGACCTTCAAAGACCTTACTGTTACACATCATTGGATTCATCTCGATAGCCGCTATCAGAAAATAAGTACCAACTACAGCATCCAATAAAAAAAAAAGAGTGGACCTTCATATCTCAGATGCGACCCTACCTAGCAACAAAAAACCAACGTCATGCACCTTTTGTCCCACACACTTTTCAGCTTCTATCATACTTAAAATTAGAGAGAGTTGGTTAGCAATAGTTTTTCTTCCCACTCACCATCCGACTCAAACACTGTAGTTCCCGGACTTTAAATTTGGACGTAGATTGACAAAGATAAATTTAGTAACGATAAAGAGTGAAATGAAATCCGATAGTTTTAATGACTGTCAATGTAACAGCAAAAGAAAAAGTGAAAGTTTCACGTTGGTCACAGTACTGGAAAACAAATCAGGAAGAAAGAGTGTTGGCGATCTCTAGAAATGGCATAGTCCTTCCAGCCGCAGCAGACCTATAGATAACTGCATATGACTGGGATATTGGAAGAAAAAGTTAAATTATAATTGTTTCGACCAAGTAACTAAGTGCTTTATTCAGTTAAACTATAATATCAGTACGGTCCTCTGACACTGACAAACATAAAAAAACTAAAGGATTGATATTGTGATTTTAACCTTTAGCTACTGAATTAAATATGTGTGTGATGGATATGAATAATGGAAAAGAAACAACTGATGATCTGATAGATGACGATCAGTTCAGTTTTCGGAAAGGTAAGAGCACTAGAGAAGTAGTTTCTATGTCACGATAATTTAAGCAAGATTTAATGTAAATCGAGACAAGTTCGTAGGATTTGTAGCCCTGAAAACAGCGTTCGAAAGTGTGAAATGCTGCAAGATGTACGAAATCCTGGGAATAATGGGAGTAAGATACATGGAAGGACGAATAGTATTAATATGTAAACGAACCAAGAGAAAACAATAAGGATGGAAGACCAAGAACGAAGTGTGTGGACAAAAAAAAGATGTAATACAAGGATATAGTGTTTCGCCCCTATTGTCCAATGTAAACATCGAAGAAGCAATGACGGAAATAAAAGATCGAGTGAGATTAAAACTCAGGGTCAAAAGATATCGATGATCATATTCGTTGATTACATTACTATCCTCAGTCAAAATGAAGAAGAATTACAAACGTGTTGAATGGAACGAAAAGTTTAATGAGTACAGAATACGGTTTGACAGTAAGTCGAATAAAGATGAGAACAGTACAAAGTATCAGAAGCCAGACTAACGAGAAAGTCGATGACAACATTGGGCATCACGAAGTAGACGAAGTTTAAGAATAACACATGACGAACAAAACAAGGAGGACAAAATAGATTAACACAGGCAAAGAGGACATTCTTGGCCAAGAGTAGTCTGCTAGTATTAAACTTCGCTCTTAATGTGAGGAAGATACCGGAGAAAGTGAATATGGGGCTCAGTATTGTATGGAAGTGAACCATGGACAGTGGGAAAACCACAAAAGAAGAGAGTCAAAGGGTCCTAGGTACTTATAGATGGGTGTTGAACATTAGGTGGACTGAGAAAATAAGGACTGTGGATGTTCTCTGCAGAATCGGCAAGGAAACGAACATTGTATGAAAACAAAAAGAAGGGACAAGATGATAGGACTTGTGTTAATAAATCAGAGAATAAATACTATGGGTGCTTGGAATATGTGTCGATGGTAAAAACTATGTTGTTGTTGTTGTTGTTGTTTTTCTTGTTGTTGTGGTCTTCAGTCTGGTTTGATGCAGCTCTCCATACTACTCTATCCTGTGCAAGCTTCTTCATCTCCCTGTACTTACTGCAACCTACATCCTTCTGAATCTGCTTAGTGTATTCATCTCTTGGTCTCCCTCTATGATTTTTACCCTCCACGCTGCCCTCCAATGCTAAATTTGTGATCCCTTGATGCCTCAGAACATGCCCTACCAACTGGTCGCTTCTTCTTGTCAAGTTGTGCCACAAACTGCTCTGCTCACCAATTCTATTCAATACCTCCTCATTAGTTACGTGGTCTACCCATATCATCTTCAGCATTCTTCTGTAGCACCACATTTCGAAAGCTTCTATTCTCTTCTTGTCTAAACTATTTATCGTCCATGTTTCACTTCCATACATGGCTACACTCCATACAAATACTTTCAGAAACGACTTCCTGACACTTAAATCTACACTCGATGTTAACAAATTCCTCTTGTTCAGAAACGGTTTCCTTGCCATTACCAGTCTACATTTTATATTCTCTCTACTTCGACCATCATCAGTTATTTTGCTCCCCAAATAGCAAAACTCCTTTACTACTTTAAGTGTCTCATTTCCTGATCTAATTCCCTCCGCATCACCCGACTTAATTCGACTACATTCCATGATCCTCATTTTGCTTTTGTTGATGTTCATCTTATATCCTCCTTTAAAGACACTGTCCATTCCGTTCAACTGCTCTTCCAAGTCCTTTGCTGTCTGTGACAGAATTACAATGTCATCGGCGAACCTCAAAGTTTTTATTTCTTCCCCATGAATTTTAATACCTACTCCGTATTTTTCTTTTGTTTCCTTTACTGCTTGCTCAATGTACAGATTGAATGGCTGGCCCGAGTGGCCGTGTGGTTCTAGGCGCTACGGTCTGGAGCCGAGCGACCGCTCCGGTCGCAGGTTCGAATCCTGCCTCGGGCATGGATGTATGTGATGTCCTTAGGTTAGTTAGGTTTAATTACTTCTAAGTTCTAGGCGACTGATGACCTCAGAAGTTAAGTCGCATAGTGCTCAGAGCCATTTCCTGTCTCACTCCTTTCCCAACCACTGCTTGCCTTTCATGTCCCTCGACTCTTATAACTGCCATCTGGTTTCTGTACAAATTGTAAATAGCCTTTTTCTCCCTGTTTTTGACCCCTGCCACCTTTAGAATTTGAAAGAGAGTATTCCAGTCAATATTGGCAAAAGCTTTCTCTAAGTCTACAAATGCTAGAAACGTAGGTTTGCCTTTCCTTAATCTTTCTTCTAAGATAAGTCGTAGAGTCAGCATTGCCTCACGTGTTCCAATATTTGTACGGAATCCAAACTGATCTTCCCCGAGGTCGGCTTCTACCGGTTTTTTCCATTCGTCTGTAAAGAATTCGCGTTAGTATTTTGCAGCTGTGACTTATTATACTGATAGTTCGGTAATTTTCACATCTGTCAACGTCTGCTTTCTTTGGGATTGGAATTATTATATTCTTCTTGAAGTCTGAGGGTATTTCGCCTGTCTCATACGTCTTGCTCACCAGATGGTGGAGTTTTGTCAGGACTTGCTCTCCCAGGGCCGTCAGTAGTTCTAATGGAATGTTGTCTACTCCCGGGGCCTTGTTTCGACTCAGGTCTTTCAGTGCTCTGTCAAACTCTTCACGCAGTATCGTATCTCCCATTTCATCTTCATCTACATCCTCTTCCATTTCTATAATATTGTCCTCAAGTACATCGCCCTTGTATAGACCCTCTATACACTCCTTCCACCTTTCTGCTTTCCCTTCTTTGCTTAGAACTGGGTTTCCATCTGAGCTCTTGATATTCATACAAGTGGTTCTCTTTTCTCCAAAGGTCACTTTAATTTTCCTGTAGGCTGTATCTATCTTACCCCTAGTGAGATAAGCCTCTACGTTTGTCCTCTAGTCATCCCTGCTTAGCCATTTTGCACTTCCTGTCGATCTCATTTTTGAGACGTTTGTATTCCTTTTTGCCTACTTCATTTACTGCATTTTTATATCTTCTCCTTTCATCAATTAAATTCAATATTTCTTCTGTTACCCAAGGATTTCTACTAGCCCTTGTCTTTTTACCTACTTGATCGTCTGCTGCCTTCACTACTTCATCCCTCAGAGCTACCCATTTTTCTTCTACTGTATTTCTTTCCCCCATTCCCGTCAATTGTTCCCTTATGCTCTCCCTGAAACTCTCTACAACCTCTGGTTTAGTCAGTTTATCAAGGTCCCATCTCCTTAAATTCCCACCTTTTTGCAGTTTCTTCAGTTTTAATCTACGGTTCATAACCAATATATTGTGGTCAGAGTCCACATCTGCCCCTGGAAATGTCTTACAATTTAAAACCTGGTTTCTAAATCTCTGCCTTACCATTATAAAATCTATCTGATACCTTTTAGTATCTCCAGGATTCTTCCATGTATACAACCCTCTTTCATGATTCTTGAAACAAGTGTTGGCTACTATTAATTTAAGCTCTGTGCAATTTCTACCAGATGGCTTCCTCTTTCATTGCTTACCCCCAGTCCATATTCACCTACTATGGTTCCTTCTCTCCCTTTTCCTACTCTCGAATTTCAGTCACCCATGACTATTAAATTTTCGTCTCCCTTCACTACCTGAATAACTTCTTTTATCTCATCATATATTTCATCAATTTCTTCATCATCTTCAGAGCTAGTTGGCATATAAACTTGTACTACTGTAGTAGAGGTGGGCTTCGTGTCTATCTTGGCCACAATAATGCGTTCACTATGCTGTTTGTAGTAGCTTACCCATGCTCCTATTTTTTTATTCATTATTAAACCTACTCCTGCATTATCCCTATTTGATTTTGTATTTATAACCCTGTATTCATCTGACAAAAGTCTTGTTCCTCCTGCCAGCGAACTTCACTAATTCCCACTATACCTAACTTTAACCTATCCATTTCCCTTTTTAAATTTTCTAACGAAGCTGCCCGATTAAGGGATCTGATATTCGACGCTCCGATACGTAGAACGCCAGTTTTCTTTCTCCTGATAATGACTTCCTCCTGATTATTCCTCGCCCGGAGATCCGAATGGGGGACTATTTTACCTCCGGAATATTTTACCCAAGAGGACGCCATCATCATTTAACCATACAGGAAAGGTGCATGCCCTCGGGAAAAATTACGGATGTAGTTTCCCCTTGCTTTCAGCCGTTCGCAGTGCCAGCACAGCAAGGCCGTTTTGGTTAGTGTTACAAGGCCACATCAGTCAATCATCCAGACTGTTGCCCCTGCAACTACTGAAAAGGCTGCTGCCCCTCTTCAGGAACCACACTTTTGTCTGGCCTCTCAACAGATACCTCTCCGTTGTGGTTGCACCTACGGTACGGCCATCTGTATCGTTGAGGCACGCAAGCCTCCCCACCAACGGCAAGGTCCATGGTTCATGGGGAGGTTGGTAAAAACTGTAGGGAAACCAAATATTGGAACACATCAAACAAGTAACTAAGGATGTAGGGTGTAATTGGTGCTCTGGTCCTATGTAATACTGCTAAGCGCGTCTGAGGCTTCCATACCGTCTGGTGTGGCAGGTGGAGACAGCGAAACGAAAGCCGAAGTTCTAAATTCCGCACTTAAGAAATCGTTTGGACACAAGAACTGTACAAACACACCATCAATTGATCATCGCTCAGAGTCCCGTATGAACGACATGGGAATAATCATCCCTGGGGTAGAGAAACAACTGAACAAGAGAAAGAGAAAAATATGTCGGCAAGTTCGAATGGAATCCCAGTTCGGTTTTAGAAAGAACATTCTGCCATATTGACCCCTTACTTCTGTTCCATTTATCGCGAATCTCACTCGAAATGCAAAATCTCAAATGACTGGAAAAAGCGCAGCTGACTCCTGTATGTAAAAAGGGTAAAAATGGACCCAAAAAATTACAGACCAATATCCTCAACATCGATTTGCTGCAGAATTATAGGACATATTCTAGGTTGCAATATAGTAAACTTCTTAGAGACCGCAAATCACGAATCAGCACGGTTTTAGAAAGCGTCGCTCGTGTGAAACACAGTTTACACTCTTCTCGCGTGATATACTGCGAACTATGGATGAGGGGCATCAGGCTCGCTCCATATTTCTAGATTTCCGAAAAGCATTTGACGCGGCACTGCACTGTAGACTGTTAACGATGATACGAGCGTTAGGAATAGGTTCCGAGGTATGTAAGCGGCTCGATGAGTTCTTAAGTAATAAAATGCTGTTTTTTATCCTTAATGGTGAGTGTTCAGCACAGCCAAATGTATCGCTATGTCCGCCCCAGGGTAGTGAGATAGGTCCGCAGTCATTTTCTGTATACATAAATGATCTGGTAGACAGGTTGGGCGACAATCTGTGGTAGTTTCTTGATGATGTTGTGGTGTACGGGAAGGTGCGAAGATGAGCGACTGTAGAATTATACAAGATGACAGACAAAAGTTCTAGTTGGTGTGATGAACGGCACTTGGCTCTAAACTTGGAAAAATGTAAGTTAATGCTAATGAGTAGGAAAAACAAAAGACGATCGTTCCGATATAGCATTGGTAGTTCTTTGTTTGACACAGTCACATCGCGTAAGTATCTCGGCGTATCGTTGCAAAGAGATATGAAATGGAACGGGCATGTGAGGATTGTGGCAAGGAAGGCTTAAGTTTATTGGGAGGATTTTAGGAAAGTGTGGTTGATCTGTAAAAGAGGCCGCATATAGGGCGCTAGAGTGGCCTTTTCTTGAATACCGCTCGAGTTTTTGACATCCTTACCAGGTCGGATGAAAGGAAGACGTCGGAGTAATTCAATGGCAAGCTGCTAGATTTGTTATCGGTAGGTGCGAACACCACGTGTTACGGAGATGCTTCGAGAACTCAAACTGAAATTCCTGGAGGGAAATCGACTTTGTTTTCGAGGAACACTATAGAGAACATTTAGAGAACCGTCGTGTGAAGCTGACTGCAGAGCGATCCTACTGCCTCAAATGGTTCAAAAGGCTCTAAGTACTATGGGACCTAACATCTGAGGTCATCAGTCCCCTAGACTTAGAACTACTTAAACCTAACAAATCTAAGGACATCACACACATCCATGCCCGCGGCAGGATTCGAACCTGCGATCGTATCAGCAGCGCGGTTCCGGACTGAAGCGCCTAGAACCGCTCGGCCACAGCGGCCGGCCCTGCTGCCTCCAACATATATGTCGCGTAAGAGCCACTAAGATAAGATACGATAAATTAGGGCTCATAAAGTGGGATATACGCAGTTGCTTTTCCCTCGCTCTGTCTGCGAGTGGAGCAAGAAACGAAACGGCTAGCAGTGGAATAGTGTGTCCTCCGCCAAGCACCTTACAGTGTCTTGCGCCACAAGTATGCAGATGTGGAATAGGTTCGCAGCGGGCCGCATCAAAAGCAGTCAGAAGCTTGATGACTCAATTAAAAAAATATGTGGATCTGTGCAGTACAGTCAGCATATTAGCGTTGAATGTATGGAAGCTTACTAGTGAACTGGAATCGACTTGTTGCAAGGATAATTACTGGCACACAGATACGAATTCCTCCTTTTATTCCTGAGGATGTTCATAGACAGCGAAACCAGTCGCTGCTGCAATATATCACAGCTAATGAGTACATCTTATCGAAAGTAAGTAGTCTGTTCCTTAACTTCAAAGAAGATATTTCATCAAATTACTGATGCGGGTCTGAGCTTCGTTGCGTCCGTAATAGCATATACTGAAATATCAGAAGGTATCAGAACGTGAGATAAATCTTCCCGAATAGTATCGTGCAGTTCAGAGGATCCTGCAGGAGGAAATGGCTCGGGCAGCGCGTGAGATAGCCAGGGAGCAGACAATGGCTGGGTCAGACTGCAGCCGGTGATTATCCACGTGCAGTCCGGACGACACTTAGCGTGGCCAACACGTGTTCCAGTGTTCCAGGGGCCGCTTCCAGACTGCGCCACGCTCACTTTTCTTTCTATCTGTCTCTTTCCCTCTCCAGTCGTCCGTCCTCCGCGTGTTTTTATTGTATTTGTCGCCGCGCTGTATGTATAAGTAAGCAGGTTCTATTCAAGTCCTCAATCAACTATGCCTCTTGCATGATTTTGATCGCATAATTCCTCCAGCGAGAGGTTTTTCCTCCGGTTTTTGTGTGCTCATGCGCGGCAGCAGAGCGCTTTGCATAAGAATGCCATGTGGGTGCTGCAGGCTGGCTTTTGTTCTCCGCAGTATAATTCAAGACTTCTCCTTCTCTCTCTCTCTCTCTCTCTCTCTCTTTGTTCGCCCACTCCCCTCCCACCTGCTTAATCTACACAACTTCGTGTATGTGCGAGACCAGGTGCCCGCTCACGAAACCAGAATTGCGCCAATGACGAATCGTCTTTCAACGTTTCTATCCCGAGGACTCGTTTTCTCCCCAGGTGAGCTTCCATCTAATGAATTGCAGAGGAGCAAGCTATAAGTCGAAAGAATTTAACCAAAAGCGCAAATCATACTTGTACTGTTCCAGAAATAGCGTTAAGGTCAAACAAAAAGCGGCACAGAAAAATTACTGTATTTGAATTAAAATTTAGTGTAACAAATTTACTTCGTCTTCATTGATTATGTTATTCAAACTCAAGCAGGAATCAGGGTCTTGTTTACTGGCAAAATCTGCTAGGGTTACAATACGACCATCAGTTGGCTTCTTATTCTACGTTTTAATAAGTTTCCCAGATGTTATGTTCTGATGAAGTCACCGCCAAAATGTGATGAGTGTTTATAACCGGCACTTACGACCACGGCGTCTTCTTCATTTGACTCGAAGATAAACTCATAGAATCGTCGTGTCAGTTACACATAAGGAATTTAATATATATATACAAATAACCGCGACCAATCACTTACGAAACATTTGTTTATTTCCATAAATTACTTACGAAGTTTCCTGTCGCATCTTCAGAAGGGACACACTGAAGTTATATATACGTTTTCGTTGAGTGGTGCTGGGTACTACCTCTGTGATATAAAGATAGGAAATACTTAAATTATCGCCATGAGTGATTAAGTCGTGTCGGAAAAATAATTTCGTTACTTCCTGCTGCCGTGTGATTACTATTGTTCCTAATATTCACCTGCCAGCTTCCATTTTCGTAGCCTTTGGCGTACGTAATTAATCTTTAGTCACTATAAACAACGTCACCATTTACAAATATCTTTCCTCAAAGATGTAGGATTTTAACACGTGAAAATAAATTTTGGGTTTCTGTGTGGTTAATGAAATTGTCATGTGGGCAAACAGACTGATTTAGACTGCTTTTAAAACGAGTGTAGCAAAACACCCTTAGGGTAATTGTAAAATGAAAGAATGGCAACTATATGTACACTACTGGAAAAATATATTAATACACTCGAAAGAAGGCGTCAATTTTGGTCTGATGACGGCATGTGACACATAGGGTATAGTACACGTACTGATAATGGATTCAACGTCGTCCACCAACAGCTACCATAGTGGCACAGCTATCAGAATTTCATCTGTGTCCACCCTTTAATAGGGAAAGCTCACAACCAGAAGGCTCGGTTTGGTGCGAACGTTTGAAACAAGCAGGCAGTCATGTCACAGAGGCGCGCTCGTGCTTCCTTCAGCCAACTGAAAGAGTTCGAAAGGGGTCAAATTGTGGCCTTCCAAGTGATGTGATGATCCTCTCGAAGAATTGCCACACAATTGGACGTGCTGCGGCAGTTGTGTGACGATGCTGGTTTCAGTGGTCACGTGAATGTTCTCAGAACCGTTGACCAGGTTCTGGACGTCCACACAATACAGGCGCCAGGCGGGATGGTCGTATTGTAAGGGTAGCAGTGGTACAGGGTGATTCAAAAAGAATACCACAGCTTTAGGAATTTAAAACTCTGAAACGACAAAAGGCAGAGCTAAGCACTATCTGTCGGCGAATTAAGGGAGCTATAAAGTTTCATTTAGTTGTACATTTGTTCGCTTGAGGCGCTGTTGACTAGGCGTCAGCGTCAGTTGATGCTAAGATGGCGACCGCTCAACAGAAAGCTTTTTGTGTTATTGAGTACGGCAGAAGTGAATCGACGACAGTTGTTCAGCGTGCATTTCGAACGAAGTATGGTGTTAAACCTCCTGATAGGTGGTGTATTAAACGTTGGTATAAACAGTTTACAGAGAATGGGTGTTTGTGCAAAGGGAAAAGTTCTGGACGGCCGAGAACGAGTGATGAAAAAGTAGCACGCATCCAGCAAGCATTTGTTCGCAGCCCAGGAAAATCGACTCGCAGAGCTAGCAGAGAGCTGCAAATTCCACAGTCAACTGTATGGAGAGTCCTACGAAAAAGGTTAGTTATGAAACCTTATCGTCTGAAATTGGTTCAAGCACTGTCTGCAGCTGATAAGATTAAAAGAATCGATTTCTGTGATTTTATCCTTGCTCAAATGGAAACAGATGAATCTTTCGTTTCAAAGATTGTGTTTAGTGATGAAGCAACTTTCCACTCTAATGGGAAAGTCAACCGTCACAATGTCTGTATATGGGGCACTGAGAATCCGCGGGAAACAACTCAGTATGAACGTGACTCGCCTAAGGTGAACGTTTTCTGTGCCATTTCAGCCAATAAAGTTTTTGGTCCCTTTTTCTTCGAAGCTGCTACTGTAACTGGACTACAGTATCTGGAGATGTTAGAGAATTGGCTGTTCCCTCAGCTCGAACAAGAAGCACAACAATTCATATTTCAGCAGGATGGAGCGCCACCACATTGGCACTTATCTGTCCATAACTACCTGAACGTCAACTACCCGAGGCGATGGATCGGTCGCTAGGCAGCCTGTGACAGAGCACTTCATCACTGGCACAGGATCTTACCCCCTGCGATTTTTTCTTATGGGAATATGTTAAGGATATGGTGTTTCGGCCACCTCTCCCAGCCACCATTGATAATTTGAAACGAGAAATAACAGCAGCTATCCAAACTGTTACGCCTGATATGCTACAGAGAGTGTGCAACGAGTTGGAGTATCGGGTTGGTATTGCTCGAGTGTCTGGAGGGGGCCATATTGAACATCTCTCAACTTGTTTTTGAGTGAAAAAAAACTTTTTAAATACTCTTTGTAATGATGTATAACAGAAGGTTATATTATGTTTCTTTCATTAAATACACATTTTTAAAGTTGTGGTATTCTTTTTGAATCACCCTGTAGATTGTACAGCTACCACAGTACAGGTAAGATATCAACGTCACCTGGTGGGGAGACACGTACGTTGCATGTAGTATCAGTGAGAGTGCCATCCGTTTGTAGAACACGGAATCTCTATCTATCTGAGGTTGACCTAGGGCAGATTGTGATGTCACAGAGGTTCGGCACGAGTATATTGGAAACTGCACGACTTGTCAGGTATTCGATGAATGCTCTGGTGAGTGTCTTCAACAAGTGGTGAGGCCAAGGTTAGACCACGTCCAGACATCGTGGGCTTGGGCGCCCAGACCTCATTACAGATGTCTGACGTCGTAGGCTGGGTAGAGTGGTAAAAGAGGACAGGCGGAAACTGTGGCAGAGCTACCACCAGACATTAATGCCGGGCAGAGTACAAATGTGTCTGAACACACAGTGCCGAGGGCATTCCCAACGACGGGCCTCTGCAGTTGACGACCCACACATGTTCCAATGATAACACCACGATATCGCCAATTACCACTGAAATGGGCACGTGATGATCGGCATTGGACATCGGCGTAGTGGCAGAGCGTTGGATGCTCTGATGAATCCTGACACCTTCTTTTATCATGCCGAAAGGGGGGGGGAGGAGGGGCAAGAGGGCCAGAATACGTCGTCTTGCAGGGGAACAGTTCCTTGAAACCTACACTACGGGACGGAGACAACCTGGTGGCGGCTCCATTATATTCTGGGGAAGATTCATGTTGGCAGCCATGGGTCCAGTGGAGCTCGTGTAAAGCACCATGATGGCCAAGAAGTATCGTACACCCATTCATGACGATCATGTTTCCCGACACTCGTGGCATTTTTGAACAGAACAATGCACCATGTTACAAGGCCATGAGTTTGATGAAGCGGTTTGACGAAGACAGTGGTGAGATCCAGTTGATGTGTCAACTCCCCAACTCGCCATATCTGAACCCGATGCAAAACGTTTAGGATTTGACAATGTGGCGTCAGAACTCATAGACCTCTCCCCGGAATTTAAGGGAATTAGGTGACATGTCTGTGTATATGTGGTGCCAACTCCATCAAGCGACCTACTAAGACCTCACTGCTTTCATTCTTCGATGCGTCGCTGATGTTATCCGTGTCAAAGGTGGACATACCGGCTATTAGGGAGGTGGTTTTGGTCTGGCTGATCTCTGTATATTCCATTAATACACAATCAAGTGTTCAACAATATCCGAATCAAGTATAAAATTTCGTCAATATCTAAGGCAATGAATCACCTGAATAAAATTTTTTAAATTATTTGTTAAGTTCTGATGGTATCCGCCAATTCGCTTCTTTTTCAGTGGCATCGAATGACGAAAAGTCAAAGAAGTCACTGTGACATGTCCCAGTCGTCGGGAGCTGAAGCCTACAGAAGAGACAGTCTTGCACCGTGGAATACTTCTCAGGCTTTCTCCTCCAGCCAGTCTTGTAAAAAAAATTCTACTCCATTATTAAATTGTGGAATCCACTTCTTATGTCCTGCAGCCTTTTTACGAAATTAAAAAAAAATTACTCCTGAAAATTAAGGTATTTCGAAATGTGAAAACATTTTCCACCAAATGTTCATGTGATTAGGAACAAATATTCTATTGAAATTTAAAAGCGATTCAACCGAGACAAACTTGTCAATGTAGCATTTCGTCATTCATCCATTACATTATTACGCTACTGCAGACGAATAACCTGATGACTAAATGGAATCAAATTAATCAGAAGTATTATCAAAAACGGGTTAGAAGTTAAAAAGTTTTAAAACTGAAGCTCTTCGAAACCAACGCTCATTCCCATTTTCAAGACAGGAAAAATTGTTAAGGCATTAACGAAACTCAGTTAATTTGCAAATCAAGAGACAATGTAATTAAAGACATTAGCTGCTAGCGGCCTTTGATTTATATCTGTGGGGCAATTTGAAAATTTGTGCCAGACCAGGATTCGAATCTAGGTCTCCTCCTTACTAGGCACATAAGGTGAGCACTACACCATCCAGACATAGTGCTGACCACAACCAGACGGACTGCCCCAGAACGCCTACCGTCAGACACAGTTTATCAACTTACACCAAACACTATTGATGTTGTGTCCCCGCTCATTAGTCTCGCTACTCGCGGCATCTCGTCGATTCCCGTGAGAGTTCAGGGTTGGTGGGCATCTACGCTGAAGCGATCAGGTCCTTCATCACCTTAATTGTATATATGGTGGCATGTTCGAAAGAACAGACACCATTTTACGGGAATCGTCTTGTTGCTACGAGTAATGAGGGTATGTTTGTGGTGGTAAGTTCCTATGGGGCCAAACTGCTGAGCCGGCCGAAGTGGCCGTGCGGTTCTAGGCGCTGCAGTCTGGAACCGCGAGACCGCTACGGTCGCAGGTTCGAATCCTGCCTCGGGCATGGATGTGTGTGATGTCCTTAGGTTAGTTAGGTTTAACTAGTTCTAAGTTCTAGGGGACTAATGACCTCAGAAGTTGAGTCCCATAGTGCTCAGAGCCATTTGAACCATTTTGAACCAAACTGCTGAGGTCATCGGTCCCTAGGCTTACACACTAGTTAATCTAACTTAAACCAACTTACGCTAAGGACAACACACACATCCATGCCCGAGAGAGGACTCGAACCTCCGACGGGGGAAGACGCGCGAACTGTGGCAGGAGACCCAAGACCGCGCGGGGCACTACACCAGTAGTGTTTGGTGTAAGTTGAGAATCTGCGCCTGCCTGACGCTTGCTACTGTGGTCCGTGCGGTGGTGGTGAGCACTGTGTCCGGACTGCATAGTGGTCACCCCATCTGCTTAGTAAGCAGGAGACCTGGGTCGCGGTCCGGCACAAATTTTCAATTTTCTCCATTGATATAAATCAAAGCTGGCCGGCAGCTAACGCCTTCAGTTCCCTTGTGTCTTGATTCACAGTGGCTGTAGGATCAAACTGGTGCCCGAAAAAACAGACACCGCGTACATAATTCTCAAATATCAAGTTTTGCATAGTACAAGACCGTCTTCTGTTTCAAGTTGCAAGATGGTGCAAGAGCAATGATGTATATAGCTTGACCGACCATACACTGTAAAACCAGTTTTCAAAAAATATATAATTTTGATTGAAATAAAGATCTGTACCTGAAGAATTAGCAACGTATTCCAAATGGCTTTAATATAATATACAGCACTCAAATATCCAGACTCTAAATATTTACAAACACTGCACATATTACAAACACATATTTAACAAGAACAACCACTGTATAAAATGGCTGAAACTGCTTACGGTGGTCCCTGGTGCGCATTCGTGCATGTGACTCTAAAATCTGTCGCTAGCCTGAAGTACTGACCAAAAACCATAATCTGTTCCTAGTTACACTATCCTCTAGATGGAGCACCCTCCCCTAATGTGGATTTGCCTCAGTACTGTACTGGTAGACATGGTTTGCTGACGCTCTACATATAAATCGGCGTCGATCTAACATAGAGTATACTGTCGGTCTCTGTACGGAGGCTGTGTGACGTCGGATCGTCAAACACTTGTGTTGCAGTTTACGCGTGTGGACACGGTATCTCTGCAACATTAAAGATCCAGCGCATGTGATGGTGATCTCAGATGTCCGAATTCTTGGGTAATTTCCAGTATGCTATGACGCATGCGTCTTGCACCGAGTATCGTCCGACATTCAAAGTCGGTTAACTCGCAGCGTGTTACGATGTTGGCAACTTATTCGGGGTTCGAAGAGGCTGCAGGACATCATATATTGCATCAAACTGTTACGAGACTTTTTTTATAATGAGACCTGCAGCATGTATTATCTCACACTAGGACATTATACAGAGAACTAGAAAAAAGTGTGGTGCTTGATATTTTGTTTTAGTATATAAGCTAACAAACAACAATCAAGCCACCTTCTTTAGACAACTCAAACATGAAAAACACGAAGTTGACAACATTAAAAATGCACTAACCCCAAAAGATCCAATCATTAATTTTTTGGAGAAATTTGAATTATAATTACACACCTAGGATTATCCCTACGATTTACAAAATGAACAAAACGATTTCAGGCACACACAGTTTTAAAAAAACATTTATTGAAATTTTCTAAAGGGATAACGGATAAACAAAACACCAGAGATTACAAACATGTCAGTAACAGTTCCATACATACGCGACCCACAACATAAATATCTTTGAGTAAACAACAAGCTGTCAAACTTGAATTTCTACGATTGTCCGATAGAGAAAAGCGTATTGTAATATATGTGCAATAACAAATTTTCAAACAACTTTAAAACGCTCCTGAAAATAATATAACAGCCTACGACTCAGAGTTGACATATATCTATCGAAAAAAAAATTAAAATTAAATTAAAAAAACCTTGTAAGTTATAAATGCGTACGTTTAATTGCAGATGTACTGATGAAGGCAATAAAGCTGAAATAAGCTTACATACTATAATAAAATGTCAAGCAGCGTACTGTTTTGCAATTACCTGCATAATGTTAGGAGATGGTTGCATGACACGAATCTCCATTCTCGAAGACCATGTCGAACACCCTATCGTGTTCCATGGACTACGCTATAAACGGGCAATCAATCATCCAGAATGGACGCCCCAGGATTGTCGTGAGTGTTATTTACGGACGCAATTCTGGTCTATTTGGGGAGGAGAACCAAACAGCGAGGTCATCGGTTAGGGATGGATACGGAAGGAAGTCGGCCGTGCCCTTTCAAAGGAACCATCCCGGCATTTGCCTGAAGAAATTCAGGAAAATCTAAGTCAGGATGGCCGGACACGGGTTTCAACCGTCGTTCTCCAGTATCCGAGTCCAGTGTGGTAACAACTGCGCCACCTCGCTCTGTCGGATCTGTTTGCACCCTGAAAACCGCGGAGAATGTTTTTGGAGACAACAAGGTAACATCGAAAATCTCGAAAACTGTGTGCTCCATTTGCAAAAAGGTTCTGGTGTACTGAAGCTCTGGAGTGACATTAAAAGGGGGCACCGAGCACACCTAGTAGTCTAGAGGGCAATCTCACTGCTCCACGGTATAGGGACGAGATTCTGCAGCCAACAGTAGAACCACGTCTCCATCATTTTGCTGGCAGTTCCCTCTTGATGGACGATAACTCGAGTGCTCATGGTGGTCTACTAGCGAAAATGTTCCTTCAACGTGCTATGATCACCAGGATGGCGCGGCCTTGCTGCTCCATGGACGTGAATCCATTGGACATGTATGGAACCGATTGAAACGAGCTATTTCTGAACTTCAACATCGGCCATGTACTTTGTGCGACTTACGCAGCACCGCCGTTGAAGGTTGGGACAATTTGGACCAGGACTAGCTTGATGATCCCATCGATGGCATACCACAACGGATTCAAAGCCATCATCCTAGCAAGAGGTCCTTCCATTCTGTACTGCTGTTGCTCGGAAGTGCTGTGAACGTAGCCACCCCTCCCCTCTCCACGCCATTGGGAAACAAACGATTTTGACGTTGCACATATGTTTTCTGTTTTTGATACGCATATCTCAGAGCCTATTTTTGCCTTATCACTTGAAGGCAAAGTCTGGAAATGAGTCCGTGATCATACTGTGGCACTTTATTTCACAGGTCCGTTTTGATCACACAAAATTTTTTTTTACACTTCACTATTACCGGTTTCGGCTACTGGGTACCTACATATTTAGCTTGACGTTGATACTATATCAGACTATTTTATGATCTGAAGATGGCAGTAGCTAAAACCGGTAATAGTGAAGTGTAAAAGTTTTTGTGTGATCAAGACGGACCTGTGAAATAAAGTGCTAAAATTTTTGCCTTCTTTGCCGTGAGTTTCGGAATGAAGGTGTGATTGAAAAATTTTTTGTTGTGTTTGAAAAAGAAATTAAAAATTTATGAACTGCAAAGATTCAGTAAATTCTGTTAACTCCACACTCGTAATTTAGCAATGCGATTACTTTTCGCTTTATCTCTCACTCAGGTTTCTTACATCACCGCTTTGAAAAAGAATTATCAACATAAAACGAACCTTAGTTGGACTAATAGTAGCGCCTCAAAGACTGGTAACCTTTATTTCATATCGCCTTATTTTGAAATGAGAAATAAAAGTCTAAAATTACATCATGGAGAAAAGTTTGACGAACACGTTATAAATGAGGCACAACAAGTCAGAGCGTATGGCTGCATTTTAAAACTCGCGCTACTGCATAAACAAAAAAGTGTCTTCATCATACGAAACAAGCACAGCAGAAGGTTCCCGGACCGCGAGAAGCTAAGCATCTGCTCGATGGTGCCTAGTTAGAGAAGCAGACCATTTTAATAACGCATCCAAATGGTAACTAACGCTGTCCGGGGCCCAGTTAGGATATGTGTTTATGGTAATTGCTCACCGGGGCAGTTTAAGTATGCGATTTGTAAGACTCGAGTTCGGGTGTACCTCGAACGGGTGGAAGTCGACGATTTTACTGGCCGAATCATTAAAGTAATTACCGAAATATGTGTTTATCGAATCTGTATTAATGATTTCTCACGAATTTTGTTAAGAGAAATTTGCATGTGATTAGGCGCGGCAACCTGTTTGGCTGCAGGTTGGAGGGTATTCAAATTAGCCCAGATCTTACCTGTAGCTGGTGGCCGGCGCTGTGAAACCCCGCGGGGCATCAGCCTCCACTGCCAGTGTGATATGGTCTGTGTAGTGTGGTCCAGCCGGGGCGCTCCGCCCCAATCGACACCTCGTCGCGTCCTAACGCCAAGCGTTTCCATCGCAACGGCTGCTAAAATGGCAACTCAGCTTACTACTGCACTACTCTACATCATATTTCTAGGAACAGATATTAATTCTCAGCTACTTCTTTTTACCACATGACAATATGATCTACATTCATGCACGACTTAATTATGTGTGTTTAAGTGTAACTGTTATACCCCTTGACGAAGCGTTATAGCATATTAATCACATCAGAGATTGGCAACTTTCTGCCGAATATTATGTGTTTGTAAATGACCGAGTTGTAATAATAATAAAAAAAATTGGAACACGTACGATGTTCGAGTATAATGACTTTTCTGGAAATTAGAAATCTACTCTGTAGGAATCAGCATGGGTTTCGAAAAAGACTATCGTGTGAACCCAGCTCGCGCCATTCGTCCACGAGACTCAGAGGACCATAGACACGGGTTCCCAGGTAGATGCCGTGTTTCTTGACTTCCGCAAGGTGTTCAATACAGTTCCCCACAGTCGTTTAATGAACAAAGTAAGAGCATATGGACTATCAGACCAATTGTGTGATTGGATTGAAGAGTTCCTAGATAACAGAACGCAGCATGTGATTCTCAATGGAGAGAAGTCTTGCGAAGTAAGAGTGATTTCAGGTGTGCCGCAGGGGAGTGTCTTAGGACCGTTGCTATTCACAGTATACATAAATGACCTTGTGGATAACATCGAAAATTCACTGAGGCTTTTTGTGGATGATGCCGTGGTATATAGAAAGGTTGTAACAATGGAAAATGTACTGAAATGCAGGAGGATCTGCAACGAATTGACGCATGGTGCAGGGAATGGCAACTGAATCTCAATGTAGACAAGTGTAATGTGCTGCGAATACACAGAAAGAAAGATCCTTTATCATTTATCTACAATATAGCAGGTCAGCAACTGGCAGCAGTTAATTCCATAAATTATCTGGGAATAGGCGTTAGGAGTGATTTAAAATGGAATGATCATATAAAGTTGATCGTCGATAAAATGGATGCCATACTGAGATTCATTGGAAGAATCCTAAGGAATTGCAATCCGAAAACAAAGGAAGTAGGTTACAGTACACTTGTTCGCCCACTGCTTGAATATTGCTCATCAGTGTGGGATCCGTACCAGATAGGGTTGATAGAAGAGATAGAGAAGATCCAACGGAGAGCAGCGCGCTTCGTTACAGAATCATTTAGTAATCGCGAAAGCATTACGGAGATGATAGATAAACTCCAGTGGAAGACTCTGCTGGAGAGACGCTCCGTAGCTCGGTACGGGCTTCTGTTGAAGTTTCGAGAACATACCTTCACCGGGGAGTCAAGCAGTATATAGCTCCCTGCTACATGTATCTCGCGAAGAGACCATGAGGATACAATCAGAGAGATTAGAGCCCACACAGAGGCATACCGACAATCTTTCTTTCCACGAACAACATGAGACTGGAATAGAAGGGAGAACCGATAGAGGTACTCAAAGTACCCTCCGCCACACACCGTCAGGTGGCTTGCGGAGTATGGATGTAGATGTAGATGTAGATGTAGAAAGTACGAGGTATCCATAATTAAAGTTACAATTTCATAACGCTTTACAAACAGAACCACTGCTCAGAATGGTGTCAAATTTGGTCAACATATTATTAGCGCAGGAGGAAATGTCATAGAATGAAAAGATTGACGTAAAGTTCACCAGTAGATGGGGCTGTGTCTTAAAATAAATGGGGTCTGCTACAAATGATACATGAATCGCAAACCGATGGCTATGGTTTGAGTTGTACGTTACGTCAACATACTGTTTAATGTACATGACTACTCAAGTTCAGCAGGCTGTTGTGGCACTGTTAGTCAGGCAAGCCAATCCACCACGGAAAGGTATTGGAGGAATCGGTTTTTAAAAACCGTTCGAGTCTCGGTCCGGCACACAGTTTTAATCTGCCAGGAAGTTTCATATCAGCGTACACTTTGCTGCAGAGTGAAAATCTCATTCTGAAATCGGTTTTTAACTGTCCTCGGGCCAAAAATCGCATAAAAAGCAAAATGACATCAACTTGTAATGGTCGTGGAGCCAAAAACCACATAAAAAGCAAAATGACATCGGTTTTCAACTGTCGTGAGGCTGGGGCAAGACATATTCAACAGGCTATCCATCCTTTTTTACCACAAGTTGAAATAGAGAAACAGCATGTCCCACAACAGATCGGATTGTCTAGGGGGCTCACATTCAGAATGCGTTGCGCAATGGTGCCTTCTATTCAGTTACGCTCTTAATTAGAGCACTGTAAAACAACATCTTTCACATAACCCCACAGCCAGAAGCCGCACAAAGTGAGATCAGGTGACCTGGACAGGCGGGCTGTAGAGAAATGACGGCTGATAAATCTCACATTTCCGAAATGCCTCTTCAGCAACCGCTTCATTGGCTGTGTAAAGTGCGGAGGAGCACCATCTTGCATAATAATGTTCCTACCCACACATACACGCTGTTGAAGGGTTGGAATGACGCTCGAAAGCAAAAGATTCTCATAGGATTAACCAGTGACAGTACATTTAACAGGACCCGCAGTACTCAATGAACTGGTACCGGTTGCGGATTATTCGTTTCATATTCTGCCATTTTACGTATCGACATGTCCATGGAGGTAGAAGTGGGCTTCTTGTGCCCACAGAATGGACCAAGGTCATTCGTGTCCACTTCCATGCGAACAAGAGATTCCAGAGGGAACGTTTGTCCTCATCATGAGTGATTGCAGGATGTTTCGTAAGATTATATGCAACGTGCTCGTAGGTATGTCCAATGTTCGGAAAATTCCCCGTGCACTGTTTGTTTGCGCACCACCGGTCGACCCCTCCTACAGTGCTGCGGCCACATCTTCGACAGATATCGAATTAACTGCTTTCCTCCCACATTGCACTTCCAAAGAAACCTGTCTTTTCAAAAGTTGTAATGAGTTTCTCCACACCCTTAGCAGACATCGTACCAATGCCTTTTTTCATACTCTGGAGTGTCCGGAACATCTGGAGGGCTACTGGCGCACTGTCACCGTTCATGTAAAAGAGGTTTACCAGGAGCCCACGATCCTTCATAGAGACAGTCATGTTGCCCGTTTGGGACGCAAACTGAGGAACGGTCGTGTGCCGCACTTCTTTCGGTGTACGTATTTCGACGCTTACAACGCCATGTATTGCCCAAAATTGCGTTAATTTTTTTTTTTTGTTCCGTGACGTTTCCCCCTGTATCCCTAACATGCTGCTCAAATTTGACGCCATCTTTAGCAGCTGTTCTCTTTCTCCAGCGTTTTGAAACTGGAACTTTAATTACGGACACCTGTATTATACAAATTCACAGTTACATTGGTGAGAACACAACGGTGTGTTGTGAGTTATGTCATCAGCGTGGAACAGTCAGTGCCTTTAATTACGTACTATTCATACGTGCGATTCATTCTTAGCTATGAAAACCTTTTATGTGCAAAAAAATGCGCACAATATGAGCACAGTTTTCAAACTGTAGCACAAGTCCTTAAAAATAATAAGGAGGAACGGTAATCATGCTCACTGCATATATCTGTTCACAACGTTGCGGATTTCGTTGGAAATTTTAGCTGTACCTAGTGAGTGTACTTAGCAATCAGTTAGGCACATCGAAAGTAATCTTGCCAGTTACTGCACAAACAGCTCTGTCCATGACCTTGCAACAAGATATTGAATAAACTAATACTTATCTAGAAAGTATAAATATAAAACTCAAAACATTATCTACCAAGGAATAAAGCTATTAACATACGTTTTATGCAAATATTAACAATAATGAAGATGTACAATTTCCTCAAGAACGTTAAGAGGTTAGTAAAACAAACATATCTAGAAACGCAGTCGAAAGGATCGGTTAAGCAATACACGTTGTGACGGTTTACCTAGGTAACGCTTCTCTATCATGTTTTTTTTCCCGGAAAACCTTAATTCCATACTGTGTGATATGCAATATTAATAATGCAACGAACGGGAAGTGTAGTATGTGTAATGGGTGCGGTGGTTGGTGCTGAGAAACGAATGAACGGTGTACCGCTGGCTTTCTGCAATACTAAATAACTTCCTTGCAAAACATTGTTATACACTAGGGATAAGCCATATGAGGTTACGCTATTTTAAGCAGGCTAGCTTCGTAGCTGAAGGATGGAAGCGGCTCCAATCTCTCTTCGACCATACTAATTTTGGTCGTTCGTGATATCACTAAATTACTTAAGGTAAATACCAAGGTGGTTCCCACTGCAAGAATTAAAAGGACACAGCCGACGGCCTGTCCCGTCTTTGCCAGACAACCACTAAGTACGTAAATAGCGGTGTACATGAATTGTATTTTTCTTAGCGGATCTTACCGTGACATATCCAATATCCTTGTAAAAGTGATCCGGTACTACTATTACTACCACTGTTAGCTGAAATAATTTATAAATCAGTATCGAAGCAGGGTAATTTGTAATGTGAACTGTGAAACAGAACTGAAGGAAAAGGAGGAATTTGAAATGGCATATAAGCACTTTTGGACCCTATTGACTTGAGTATCTTATGGGAAACATTCCTTATGCCAAAAGTAGCCGCTTCGCGAAATGCGAATACTTTATCTGTAAAACTTTGTCTCCGTAGGTAAAGCGTATCTTTCCGTAGTCTTTATTCGAGGGCACTAGATGACACATCTCTTCTCTTGCAGAGTTTCGGTACCATCTATCTATATCTGGAAGTAATTTTGAAAACCTCCTACAGGACGGAGAGAGACAACCAGACGGTAAGGTCAGCGCAGGGCAGGGGATGCAAAATAGAGCAAAATTTTCCAGGTAACCATACGTTGTAAATGGAGCGTTATGGAACTACAGCCATAATATACCAAAATCATCAAATAGTGAGCGAAAGTTGTTCGGTAAGGAAACGTGTTCGGAGTGTCTCGAAAGAAGGTTTTGTCCGAGTAGGTTGCCTGCCTGTAACGCTACGGTTGCTGCGCTCTACTGCACTTGTAACCCGTGCTGTATCGCGCCTGATTCACCATGAGCAGCTACACAAATGACGAACTACCTGAGATTCACTTTGCTTACGGAGCAGCAGGATGCAGTTCACTTGTGTTAACGTACTTCTGCAGTGCCCCTGCGACGTAGCTATCGTCGACGCTGGCGGCGCAGTGTTCCTGTGTACAAGTCATTGAGAGCATAGACATTGACTTGGCTGGCCAATTCAATAACCAGCAGCTTATGGGCGGTCCCAATGTTTTTCGTGGACTAAGAATGCAGTTCACGTGTGATGTTTCTGCAGTGTTTGGAGGCAGCGCATGGCTGACCTTGGCTGTTGTATGGGGCAATCATGCTGACTACGGTGGCCTTGAAGCTTTCCCTGATGCAAACATCTTGGATTGGAAGACATGGAGTATAGCCGAGAGTACAGGTCCACTGGCTAAGGTTCCATGTACTTTGGTGCCAGACAAGCCGTTTACTTTGTCTACTAGAAGGAAGAAGACGCTAAATGCTGACGAGTATCTGTTTATATGGGCCAAAGTAGCCAACAACAATTGTAAAATGAAGATTACTGCTGGCTGTATGTTTTACTATAGACAATAAAAATTCCTTATCTCCTTTCCTTACCAACAGTTAACGCCTAGAGACCATCGCTTGAGAGGAACGGACATACTTGAATCCAAAAAGACGAGGAATAGTGAGGACTTTGGGATGAGATAATGACGTACTTCAGCGTTTCTAAACAATGCCTACAACTAGCCTCAGAGCAACAGCTCACACATCATTGTCACTGACGGGCTTATCTGGAATATCTCAAAATAAATTGGTTGACATCCTAACCATAGGCAAAAGATCCTATCTTTGAATGTATAAGATTATTCAAGGCGTGCAGTTTCTTGTGCCTGGAAGTTACGGCAGCTCGAACTCCACAACGATGTGAACTTCCGTACTTCGTCCTGTTTACGACTGAGTATGCTTTCACAGGCATCGTCAACATCTGTCACCAGTAGGTGTGTCAGTCCATATTACATTCCAGAACTTCGTAACCTGTTAAGGTTTAAGGTGAAACGCTGGGCAGAAACTGTCGGTGAAAAGTTAACTGGACCTTCCATTTGACATTCCCGATTATATGGAAGAGTCATTCCCATTTTTTGCAGGTTTAATTGCTCATACTGTTGGAAGATATTCCTGTCAACAGACGACGAAGGATGCTGGACGATGCTCCGCTGCAATCAGGTTTGGCAGTCTGGAGGCATTTGACTAAAGTGTTGGAGCGCAGGTGCATGGGGTGTGCTGGTCACCGAACATTAGTAAAAACATTGATGTGGTTTACTCAGACACCTCACAAGAAGAGTTTGCGACAGATGGTTCCAGAAGTACCGTGAATGTCCGTCCGCAGCAGGAAAATTGTTGTGCGCAAAACAATCACGCTGCCCTCGAGCATTACGCCCCCTGGAGCGGCAGCGTCAACTAGAGAAAGACGCGTGCTTAAGTAACCGAGCACGAGTGGAAGTTGTGGGTTGCAAGCTGTAAGTCAGTCCGAGTTTTGTTAAGGAGTTCCTGCAGAATGTTAGTCGCGCGGTCAAGTCTTCGATTGAGATAGGAACGGTGACCGATAGTTTGTGGTTAGTCTTCAGTAGAAACAAAACAGTGAATAGAATTATCGCGTATGGACATATACCGCTGGCCTAGAGATTTAACTGAGTACTGTCATTTTGGAACTGTTCTTCGAAGAGAACAGCCAGACATAAGTTGATTTTCTCCCGACTTTAGTTCGTAGAACATTATATAATTTGCGTTCATGGAACAGTAGTCAACGCGGCACAGATAGGATACCCTGCATTCTACAACTGCTTTAATGGATCTTACCAAAGCTGAGCAATATATTTTACTATTCACTATTATGCGTTACTTTCATTGTGTGTATACTAACCTAGAAACCTTTCAGCTTTATTAGTCTTTCTCAGCAGCAGCGAGATTTTGATCAGAGTGGACTCTCCAAATCCACAACAGTTGATTGCATTATTAATAACATTGCACTCTACAGTAAGAAGTGTCAGCGTAGATGATTTAATAGTAAAACTTTGACCAATTAAGACCACTGAAAATTCGCATCGAACTTTTTGAGCCATGGATACAATTTTAAAGTTTGCCTAGCATTGAATGCTAAGCTAAAACCATTATCTTCAACTAAAGAAGTCAGATGTTTAAGAATTCGTGTGTCGGGCCTCAAGGTAAATCTATTCAGTATAGAGCGGGAATGAATATGTCACAGAGTGACGATAAACGTTGGTACCAAAGCAGGGATCTGACTTAAAATCCTAAGACTGAGTCACCAATACGTTGACATGCCTTAATAAGACAAATATCCTGTCTCTTCTGTTTCCTTCGACTCAGCAATTAATTAGTAAGTGAGGTATTTAGCATAATAGGTACCAGTTGGGGCTAGTTATATTAAATGCCGATACGCGCTTGTTGCTGATTGGCTGTCGCGTTATGCTCGTAGCTCCATAATTAGGCGTTTCCTACCCGTGATTATCTGGTAAATTTGTTTCGATTCGACGCCTCCTACCCTGTTCTGGCCTTACTACCGGGTTGTTTCTCTCTGTCCATTTTTATGGCCATACTCGCCTGAGTGTTCTCTGCAGATTGTTGCCGAGAGTTCATGAAAAAACATTGTTCCTGAAAAAGCTATCACATAAGGGAAACTTTTTTCTAGTATGTTGTGGTGAATGCCAGAGTATAACACACCGTATGAGACTGGGATAGATTCTGCACCCAGAAGTGACCATTAAGTGTTTGTGGTTTGTCGAAATTACTCCTCGAAACAGAAGCGATGGACAGGACGAATGTGCGGAGAGGAGCCCTGTTTTCCACTGGAGAGGCCTTATTGCAAAACGCTTACGACTGACAGAGAGGACTCGTGGCCCTCTGGCTTTCTGCAGTAGGAAAACATACTCTGGCGCTAAACTTGTGCCTCTGTGAGAAACTGCGAGAGCTAACCTTGCCATTGTGCAACCATACTGAATCTATCTGAGGACTCCTTGCAACATGCTGTGAGTCGTCGTCCTGCAGAGCAAACGAGTAAGAACGTTTACTGGACGCATGTACGCGAAAGTCACAACTGGCTGCAGATGAAATATGTTAGGGAACTTTGGGAAAGTTCGTCGGATGTTTGGTATCCTGGAACGAGAAAGGAGGAGGAGGGGAACTGCCCAGGAGGAATTGTCTGTTGTGTGGTAAAATGTGACGACAAAATTTCAACCCTCTGGAAGTGCAAGAGAGGGGAGACTTGCGTCGAAACTGCCGAGCTAGATAGTGGAGAGTCATTCTTTGTGGCAGGATGATAAGACTGAGTGAGTTTGTTCTGTGGAATCATTTGGTGGTGACAGTGGTGAGAGCCTCGCGGAGTGGCCGCGTGGTTTGAGGCGCCATGTTACGGATTGCGAGGCCCCTCCAGCCGGAGGTTTGAGTCCTCCCTCGGGCGTGGGTATGTGTGGTGTTCTTAGCATAAGTTAGTTTAAGCTAAAATAAGTAGTGTGCAAGTCTAGGGACCGATGATATCAACAGTTTGGTCTCTTAGGAATTCACACACATGTGAACAATGATGAGTGAGACCTCATGATGGTACTTTCGAGAGGCCGTGTAGGTATTTCATCTCAAGACTTTGTAGTCAGAACTTGGTCTGCGCTCACCCTCGGTGCTGTTCCAAGCCTGTAATTTCAGTCTAATGTATGTTGTCTTGACTCCTTTGCAGCATTTGCTGGATTTCATTCCAGTTCAATGGAATTCCAGTACGATTCCAGTTCAATTCCAGTTCAGTTTTCTGTCTCTCACCTGAAGTTGCTTTTGCAGTCCGCTTGCAATGGTGATTTGCTTTTTAAATGTGCTCCCAATGAATAATTCTCATAACTACTATCATACGGTTGAAATACGATTCCTTGGGTGCCATCTCTGTACTCTGGTCACATCCTAAACCTTATCCCAGTCAGAGAGCTGATCCTTTGTATAGCCTGCGGAGGTGCGGTGCACTGCAAAATGTATAAAGTTCCACCCACACACGCCTTCTTGAAGTTACTGGCATGCAGTTCTCAGCAACAAAAAGCAATAGAAAAAACAACTACACATATCCTAACTACAAGTCGCACTAAAATTGTTTTGTCGGTGGAAGAAATAGTTTAATAAAATCATTTATGTGCGTAAAATTTCACTCTATTACGATAAGCTTGCAGACACCAGTACCTATCAAGCTTTACTCTAAACTGTACGAAATCTGAAAACTCCACAGGCACACATCATCCACAACTATAGCCAGTTTATGGTAATTCTTCCCCGAAAGCTTACAAACTAATAGTTTCTTTCAGAATCGTTCGCTTAAATGTTGCTGTAATCAGTCACACGGTACATACTGTTTATGTTCGCGAGTAAGCAACACGCCACGCGGAATTCAGTTATTTAAATGTCTCCAAATGTTCCAGATTTTACACTGTGCTTTAAATCTAACTCTCTTCCACACTTCGCGGCACTTCTCAAAAAATTGGTGACAGAATATTACAATATTAAAAATTATGAACGGAGCACATATTAATAGGTCTGATCACTACGAGATCCAAGCCTCGACTCCCCTCTCTACACGAAAGAATCCCCACGAAACGCGCGAATATGCTAATTTCTATAATGAAATTTTCACTCTACAGCGGAGTGTGCACTGATATGAAACTTCCTGGCATATTAAAACTGTGTGCCGGACCGAGACCGTGCACTTGCCCGCTTAAGGCAAAGGTCCCGAGTTCGAGTCTCGGTCCGGCACACGGTTTTAATCTGGCAGGAAGTTTCATGCTTATTTCTGATTGGCACAGAAACATCACACCCAATCGGAAAGCAGCATCAAGTCCACTCAATCCCGCGCCTACACTATGTTATCAAAAGTATCCGGACACCTGGGTGACACTGACTTACAAGCTCGTGGCGCCCTCCGTCGGTAATGCTGGAATTCAGTATGGTGTTGGCACACCCTTAACCTTCATGACAGATTCCACTCTCTCAAGCATACGTTCAATCAGGTGCTGGAAGGTTGCTCGTGGAATGGCAGCCCATTCTTCACGGAGTGCTGCAATGAGGAGAGGTAACCGGCCGCTGTCGTCGAGCGGTTCTAGGCGCTTCAGTCCGGAACCGCGCTGCTGCTACGGTCGCAGGTTCGAATCCTGCCTCGGGCATCGATGTGTGTGATGTCCTTAGGTTAGTTAGGTTTAGTAGTTCTAAGTATAGGAGACTGATGACTTCAGCTGTTAAGTCCCATAGTGCTTAGAGCCATTTGAACCATTTTGAGGAGAGGTATCGATGTCGGTCGGTGAGGCTTGGTACGAAGTCGGCGTTCCAAAACACCCCAAAGGTGTTCTATAGAATTCCGGTCAGGACTCTGTGCAGGCCAGTCCATTACAGGACTATTACTGTTGTGTAACCACTCCGCCATAGGTCGTGCATTATGAACAGGTCTCGATCGTGTTGAAAGATGCAATCGCCATCCCCTAATTGCTCTTCAACTGTGGGAGGCAAGAAGCTGCTTACGACTTCAATGTAGACCTTTGCTGTGATAGTGCCACGCAAAACAACAAGGGGTGCAAGCCCGCTCCATGAAAAACACGACCACACCGTAACACCAACGCCTCCGTATTTTACTGTTGGCACTACACATGCTGGCAGATGACGTTCACCGGGCATTCGCCAAACCCACACCCTGTCATCGGATCGCCACATTGTGTACCGTGATTCGTCACTCCACACAACGTTTTTCCACTGTTCAGTCGTCCAATGTTTACGCTCCTTACACCAAGCGAGGCGTCGTTTGGCATTTACCAGCGTGATATGTGGTTTATGAGCAGCCGCTCGACCATGAAATGCAAGTTTTATCACCTCCCGTCTAACTTCATAGTACTTGCAGTGGACCCTGATGCAGTTTGGAATTCCTGTGTGATGGTCTGGATAGATATCTGCCTATTAGACATTACGACCGTCTTCAACTGTCGGTTGTTTCTGTCAGTCAATAGACGAGATCGGCCTGTAAGCTTTTGTGTTGTTCGTGTCCCTTCACGTTTCCACTTCACTGTAACATCGGAAACAGTGCACCTAGGGACGTTAAGGAATGTTGGAATCTCACATACATGACGTATGACGCAAGTGACACCCTATCACCTAAGCGCGTTCGAAATCCATGAGTTCCGCGGAGCGCCTCATTCTGCTCTCTCACGGTGTCTAATGACTACTGTGGTCGCTGATATGGAGTACCTGGCAGTAGGTGGCAACACAATGCTCCTAATACGAATAACGTATGTTTTTGGGGGTGTCCGGATACTCTTGATCACATAGTGTATATACGAAGCCAATATAAATTTTTCACTGAAACAGAACAATAAATTACCATAAATAAATTTTGAAAACCCACAAATATAAAATTAATTCCCTTTTAAGAAAACTCTTTTTCCAAAATTGAAATCTCTTTTCCGTAATACCATAAATTGACGAAATTGTTTCTACCAGATGGTGCGATACGAATGACTTACACCCACGTCATTCTCGAACCTTCCTCACGTGACCAATTACTGCACTGTAAGTCATTAAAATTGTTACATAAAACAGTATTTCACATTCACAACTGCTTTCTCTCTCATAACTAAACACAATAATAGTAGTAATTAATAAACGATTCCAAAATTAAAGAAACAGAACCGGAAATAAAACTGACAGTAATTTGACTGCAGCTCAAACAGTGTCGGTCATCTAGTGACCTCTATAATATCGCATAGAAACTACATACACTCGAACCATCAGACGCCACATGTCTTGCGCGTGACTCACACTGCACGCCTGTTCACATATCCCCCATCTCAATAGGGACGCTGTAGAGGCGCTACACTTCCAGCCCATCTCACACACAAGAAGATTAATTAAAGAAACAGAACCGGAAATAAAACTGACAGTAATTTGACTGCAGCTCAAACAGTGTCGGTCATCTAGTGACCTCTATAATATCGCATAGAAACTACATACACTCGAACCATCAGACGCCACATGTCTTGCGCGTGACTCACACTGCACGCCTGTTCACATATCCCCCATCTCAATAGGGACACTGTAGAGGCGCTACACTTCCAGCCCATCTCACACACAAGAAGATTAATTAAAGAAACAGAACCGGAAATAAAACTGACAGTAATTTGACTGCAGCTCAAACAGTGTCGGTCATCTAGTGACCTCTATAATATCGCATAGAAACTACATACACTCGAACCATCAGACGCCACATGTCTTGCGCGTGACTCACACTGCACGCCTGTTCACATATCCCCCATCTCAATAGGGACGCTGTAGAGGCGCTACACTTCCAGCCCATCTCACACACAAGAAGATTAATTAAAGAAACAGAACCGGAAATAAAACTGACAGTAATTTGACTGCAGCTCAAACAGTGTCGGTCATCTAGTGACCTCTATAATATCGCATAGAAACTACATACACTCGAACCATCAGACGCCACATGTCTTGCGCGTGACTCACACTGCACGCCTGTTCACATATCCCCCATCTCAATAGGGACGCTGTAGAGGCGCTACACTTCCAGCCCATCTCACACACAAGAAGATTAATTAAAGAAACAGAACCGGAAATAAAACTGACAGTAATTTGACTGCAGCTCAAACAGTGTCGGTCATCTAGTGACCTCTATAATATCGCATAGAAACTACATACACTCGAACCATCAGACGCCACATGTCTTGCGCGTGACTCACACTGCACGCCTGTTCACATATCCCCCATCTCAATAGGGACGCTGTAGAGGCGCTACACTTCCAGCCCATCTCACACACAAGAAGATTAATTAAAGAAACAGAACCGGAAATAAAACTGACAGTAATTTGACTGCAGCTCAAACAGTGTCGGTCATCTAGTGACCTCTATAATATCGCATAGAAACTACATACACTCGAACCATCAGACGCCACATGTCTTGCGCGTGACTCACACTGCACGCCTGTTCACATATCCCCCATCTCAATAGGGACGCTGTAGAGGCGCTACACTTCCAGCCCATCTCACACACAAGAAGATTAATTAAAGAAACAGAACCGGAAATAAAACTGACAGTAATTTGACTGCAGCTCAAACAATGTCGGTCATCTAGTGACCTCTATAATATCGCATAGAAACTACATACACTCGAACCATCAGACGCCACATGTCTTGCGCGTGACTCACACTGCACGCCTGTTCACATATCCCCCATCTCAATAGGGACGCTGTAGAGGCGCTACACTTCCAGCCCATCTCACACACAAGAAGATTAATTAAAGAAACAGAACCGGAAATAAAACTGACAGTAATTTGACTGCAGCTCAAACAGTGTCGGTCATCTAGTGACCTCTATAATATCGCATAGAAACTACATACACTCGAACCATCAGACGCCACATGTCTTGCGCGTGACTCACACTGCACGCCTGTTCACATATCCCCCATCTCAATAGGGACGCTGTAGAGGCGCTACACTTCCAGCCCATCTCACACACAAGAAGATTAATTAAAGAAACAGAACCGGAAATAAAACTGACAGTAATTTGACTGCAGCTCAAACAGTGTCGGTCATCTAGTGACCTCTATAATATCGCATAGAAACTACATACACTCGAACCATCAGACGCCACATGTCTTGCGCGTGACTCACACTGCACGCCTGTTCACATATCCCCCATCTCAATAGGGACGCTGTAGAGGCGCTACACTTCCAGCCCATCTCACACACAAGAAGATTAATTAAAGAAACAGAACCGGAAATAAAACTGACAGTAATTTGACTGCAGCTCAAACAGTGTCGGTCATCTAGTGACCTCTATAATATCGCATAGAAACTACATACACTCGAACCATCAGACGCCACATGTCTTGCGCGTGACTCACACTGCACGCCTGTTCACATATCCCCCATCTCAATAGGGACGCTGTAGAGGCGCTACACTTCCAGCCCATCTCACACACAAGAAGATTAATTAAAGAAACAGAACCGGAAATAAAACTGACAGTAATTTGACTGCAGCTCAAACAGTGTCGGTCATCTAGTGACCTCTATAATATCGCATAGAAACTACATACACTCGAACCATCAGACGCCACATGTCTTGCGCGTGACTCACACTGCACGCCTGTTCACATATCCCCCATCTCAATAGGGACGCTGTAGAGGCGCTACACTTCCAGCCCATCTCACACACAAGAAGATTAATTAAAGAAACAGAACCGGAAATAAAACTGACAGTAATTTGACTGCAGCTCAAACAGTGTCGGTCATCTAGTGACCTCTATAATATCGCATAGAAACTACATACACTCGAACCATCAGACGCCACATGTCTTGCGCGTGACTCACACTGCACGCCTGTTCACATATCCCCCATCTCAATAGGGACGCTGTAGAGGCGCTACACTTCCAGCCCATCTCACACACAAGAAGATTAATTAAAGAAACAGAACCGGAAATAAAACTGACAGTAATTTGACTGCAGCTCAAACAGTGTCGGTCATCTAGTGACCTCTATAATATCGCATAGAAACTACATACACTCGAACCATCAGACGCCACATGTCTTGCGCGTGACTCACACTGCACGCCTGTTCACATATCCCCCATCTCAATAGGGACGCTGTAGAGGCGCTACACTTCCAGCCCATCTCACACACAAGAAGATTAATTAAAGAAACAGAACCGGAAATAAAACTGACAGTAATTTGACTGCAGCTCAAACAGTGTCGGTCATCTAGAGACCTCTATAATATCGCATAGAAACTACATACACTCGAACCATCAGACGCCACATGTCTTGCGCGTGACTCACACTGCACGCCTGTTCACATATCCCCCATCTCAATAGGGACGCTGTAGAGGCGCTACACTTCCAGCCCATCTCACACACAAGAAGATTAATTAAAGAAACAGAACCGGAAATAAAACTGACAGTAATTTGACTGCAGCTCAAACAGTGTCGGTCATCTAGTGACCTCTATAATATCGCATAGAAACTACATACACTCGAACCATCAGACGCCACATGTCTTGCGCGTGACTCACACTGCACGCCTGTTCACATATCCCCCATCTCAATAGGGACGCTGTAGAGGCGCTACACTTCCAGCCCATCTCACACACAAGAAGATTAATTAAAGAAACAGAACCGGAAATAAAACTGACAGTAATTTGACTGCAGCTCAAACAGTGTCGGTCATCTAGTGACCTCTATAGTATCGCATAGAAACTACATACACTCGAACCATCAGACGCCACATGTCTTGCGCGTGACTCACACTGCACGCCTGTTCACATATCCCCCATCTCAATAGGGACGCTGTAGAGGCGCTACACTTCCAGCCCATCTCACACACAAGAAGATTAATTAAAGAAACAGAACCGGAAATAAAACTGACAGTAATTTGACTGCAGCTCAAACAGTGTCGGTCATCTAGTGACCTCTATAATATCGCATAGAAACTACATACACTCGAACCATCAGACGCCACATGTCTTGCGCGTGACTCACACTGCACGCCTGTTCACATATCCCCCATCTCAATAGGGACGCTGTAGAGGCGCTACACTTCCAGCCCATCTCACACACAAGAAGATTAATTAAAGAAACAGAACCGGAAATAAAACTGACAGTAATTTGACTGCAGCTCAAACAGTGTCGGTCATCTAGTGACCTCTATAATATCGCATAGAAACTACATACACTCGAACCATCAGACGCCACATGTCTTGCGCGTGACTCACACTGCACGCCTGTTCACATATCCCCCATCTCAATAGGGACGCTGTAGAGGCGCTACACTTCCAGCCCATCTCACACACAAGAAGATTAATTAAAGAAACAGAACCGGAAATAAAACTGACAGTAATTTGACTGCAGCTCAAACAGTGTCGGTCATCTAGTGACCTCTATAATATCGCATAGAAACTACATACACTCGAACCATCAGACGCCACATGTCTTGCGCGTGACTCACACTGCACGCCTGTTCACATATCCCCCATCTCAATAGGGACGCTGTAGAGGCGCTACACTTCCAGCCCATCTCACACACAAGAAGATTAATTAAAGAAACAGAACCGGAAATAAAACTGACAGTAATTTGACTGCAGCTCAAACAGTGTCGGTCATCTAGTGACCTCTATAGTATCGCATAGAAACTACACACACTCGAACCATCAGACGCCACATGTCTTGCGCGTGACTCACACTGCACGCCTGTTCACATATCTCCCATCTCAATAGGGACGCTGTAGAGGCGCTACACTTCAAGCCCATCACACACACAAGATTCGCAATACGTTTACTAGGTGGTACATTTTGCTCTTGCTCAGCAGAGACTGGGAATGGCTAGCTCACGTACTGAGACTCTCACGTGGTACAATTCGCGGCGTGGGAGGTGGGGAGCTTGTTAGACTTTGTCCACAGCAGTGTCCACAACCTGGCTACTCTGCAATCTTTCTCAAAAGGTTTAAAGAACATTATTCGGAAAAAGAAGAAGAAATGATTCCATCGTATCTTAAAGCTTCATTCGCCAGCTTCGCCATGAACAACCTATCATTTCTCTGATGGTCATAGTTAATGTTATATTCTGAAACAATGGAATACACTGCACGAAATTCGAATAGTTTACAATGTAAAATAGGAGTTTCTGTGAATGTACGTCTGTTGCATGTTAGACCATTCTTTACTGAGAACGAAGGAATATAGGTAACTTTCTGAATTATTCTTTAAACTTCGGAGCAGTGTATAACTGTTCCCAGTCTCGAGAAAACGGAAGATATGTAGCACGCTCATCTCCACTCACACACCGAACAATGAAATGTTAGTAAAATTGTTTATATGTGGTAAATAGTTGGAGATACCAAAATGTGATTCTGCAAAATGACAGCACGTGAAGAGGAGGGTGTTTTGCCACATGATTAATATGTGATACTACCATCTCTACAGCTATATACAAGTAACTGTAGAGTTTTTCACTGCAATAATGTAATTTTTAAGGATCATCGGTAGCTGGGGAAACGAGAAGTGCTGGGATTTCTCATGAGCTGTAGACTTGCGTTGCCTTCATTTTCTGTTTTAATAATAAACCGTTTCAGTGTTCCATTGCAATTTCAACTGCAGTAGGAGGTTCGTGTGGAGAATCTTTGAAAGCTCAGCTCTATTTTGACCAAAGAAGCAGTTTTTAACATGGCAATGAGGGAATTGTAGGTGTCAATCTAAACTTGCCTCTTATGAGACTTCTTCGAAGAAATAAAGGAAATAGAAGTATTTTAGTTTCTGTTATTATACAAGGTAAAGGACTGTACTTTTATTATTATTATTTTGGCAGATCATTCAAAAAAGGTTTTGAAGCATCGAAGCCCAGTAAAAAGAGCATTTATTCTTAATGCACTGAAATGCAAACCGCATTTATTCTTAAAGCATTTTAACGCATACGATTAGGTGATAAAAACGTGCAAGACTCAACTGACCGTCGGCGGGATCAGAGGAAAACTTCCGGAAAGTTCTCGCTATGCACGGGGTCTATCTGCATAGTGCGACGTTGATTTTTGCAGTGATGGTAACCCCAGCATTGTGTCAACTCATCGGATTCTGTCGGAGACCCAGCAAATAAGTATGACATGTTCCCAAATCATCATGAAAACACCGGTTCGCGTTAAAGTTATGATTTTACATTAAGGTTCATCTTCCTCGCAGATGGTCATACAACACGACAGCTCTCTAACATTGCCCGTTTAGAAGAGACTTCCTGTTCGACTACGAAAATCGTTGGCCTTTATTCAGTGGTTGGCTTCTGGGAATTCCTTGCACGCATATGCACCCATGGCGCCAACTCTGGTCTGGCTGGCACGTTACTCCTTCGTGAATGACACGAGGATATGTCTCTGTTAAGTTTCCTGCCGAGGTCAGTTTTGTAGGAGACCCGTGCCCGACATCGCCCTTGTGTTCTAGACCGCGTTTGAACTTACCGGCCTTGCACTCACTTCCTGTACCAAGGGGACGCGTGTCGCCAAACGTGTGGCTTGGTGATGCACTATTATTTTACAATGAAATGAATACCCTTAGCTGCATACAGGCGTTGATATAAGTCAACGTGGACAGGTGAAAATATGTGCCCCGACCGTGACTCGAACCCAGAATCTCCTGCTTACGTGGCAGACGCTCTATGCATCTGAGCCACCGAGGACACAGAGGATAGTGCGACTGCAGGGACTTATCTCTGGCACGCCTCCCGTGAGACCCACATTCGCAACTTATTGTCCCACACTATATTTATAGTGCCCCTGCCCATCATACTCTTTAGTCGCGGCTTTATTGCCGATTCCCGTAAGAGTTCTGGCACTGTTTGTGCATCCGCGCAGAAGAAGATGGTTAGACGGCCGGTGAGCCTTAACTATATATATTGTAACCTCCCCACAAAATAAAATGAATAATATGAATATGATTCTAATTGAGTGTAACCTCAAAACAGAAAAATTCCTAAACTTCTCAACAGTAAAAATTATAATTATGTCGTTCACATTCAGTGTAACGTCCCAACAAAAAAATAAATTCACTAACCTGGTAATAATACAATGTAACTAACCTCTCAATTAAATTGTCGCTCACTTATGACTTTTCAATAATTGACTATGAATTTAACCTGGTAAATTTTGGACGACAGCAGTGCTGCGTCATGGACCTGAAAGATCATTCTGAATAAAAAAAGGAAAAATTCTTACCTCAATGAAGTCGCCGGATAACGCATATATATCTGCTCATACAATAAATTTTTCTGGCACAGCCCTGTGCAATGCTGGCCGATAGATTTGTAATTTATGAAAGACAAACAACTGATTCTTCTTTTGCAATAATCGGGATGATCATGGATTGAAGAAATTAGAAATTCTTTAAATTTAAATGAATGGTTGTTAAAAATTACTTTGTATGAAAAGGATTATTATTAGGACATTTTTTAAAATATTTACATGGGACTTGAGATAACATTGCTACATATGCGCGAGGCTGCTTTTTACAATAATACTCAGGCTCCGGCATCGCTGCACCACGACCGGGCCAGCCAACACGATACACCAGACCAGACCAGAGCAGACTACAGACTAGCAACAACTTACTGCTACAGCTACACAGTTCCTACTGCAGGTAACACTGCTCTCTGGTCAGAGATTCTCTTATACCTTGCCTTGCATATCGCAGGCAGCGCATGAGCAATACATCGAAATTACATCTGCTCGTAGCTCTTACAAATATATATATATATATATATATATATATATATATATATATATATATATATATATATATATATATATGATTCCATCGTATCTTCACATTTCGAAGGAGTATGGATGTAGACAAAGGGGATTTTTGTAGAATAGATTTGTAAAGTAACTTTATGGTAAAGGGAAAGTTGATTCGGGTATAAATAACAATAGTAAATAACTTTATGCGTAAACAAAACTTCAAAATATTAAGTAATTAAGTCGGTAAAAAGCGCAGTCGTTAGGTTTACTATTTTGCGATTGGTTATTGATGAAAAGCGCGGATTGACGCCGTAGAATGTTGTTTTGCTATTGGCTGTTGAGTAAACTGACCAATGGTAAAGCAATATTCTTCACGCGCTTTTCTCTGCTGGTAGAGAAGACTTAAAGTATTCTAGAGAAGAGTGGGAGCCTAGCCATGAAACAGTTCGGACGTGTGTAGTAGTAGTTCCGATGGAAACGATAAGTTGCCGGATCTAGCAGTGTTCCATACATCAAAAGTGTGGTAAAGTGACGGCATAATTATTCCGATGGGCGTGTAGAAATTTCGGAATTTTTAAGTGAATTTTGTGAGGAGAAAAGACATATATTCCGCGTGGCGTATTGAGCAGGTCGGTGGCTAAAAACTGTGACTGCATTTCGTACCGACAGACTTAATATTTGGCGAGCATTATCAATCAAAAACAATCAGTATTTTTGTAGCTATTACGTTTTCGGGAAATGCAACACCATAATCTTGTTAACGTGAGTGAAAGGGATTGTGAGTGACTGTGTTCAGTCAAGCACGGGCTTGGCAGTGATACTTGTTCACCTAAGTTTCAGAATATATTAATTGAGGACAAAATTTCTAACCTTTCATTTCTTGTGAAAACTTTCTCCCGAAACGTAGATTAGTGACTTTAATTGCAGCCTGGTTCACGTCGAAGTACTGTAGGTTTCTCTCGGCTTCCCTACTGATGATATGCTGAGACAATGTTCACACGCAGGTGCAGGTTCGTCGTGAAAGGACGGAAAGAAACGCGCCGCCGCACCGTCTCTGAATTGCCGATGTCTTCCGTTATCCCGACCTAGCGCTGATCCCAATCACTGGAACAGTGATTCAACCACAATGTCGACCATTCGCTTTCCCTATGACAGTCCTCACTTGATCGTTCGATTTCATATCGCTTTGCAACGCTTCGCCCTGATATACAGGTTGTTACAAAAAGGTACGGCCAAACTTTCAGGAAACATTCGTCACACCCAAGTAAACAAAAGATGTTAGGTGGACATTTGTCCGGAAACGCTTAATTTCCATGTTAGAGCTCATTTTAGTTTCGTCAGTATGTACTGTACTTCCTCGATTCACCGCCATGATTTCATACGGGATACTCTACCTGTGCTGCTAGAACATGTGCCTTTACAAGTACGTCACAACATGTGGTTCATGCACGATGGAGCTCCTGCACATTTCAGTCGAAGTATTCGTACGCTTCTTAACAACAGATTCGGTGATCGATGGATTGGTAGAGGCGGACCAATTCCATGGCCTCCACGCTCTCCTGACCTCAACCCTCTTGACTTCCATGTATGGGCGCATTTGAAAGCTCTTGTCTACGCAACCCTGGTACCAAATGTAGAGACTCTTCGTGATCGTATTGTGGACGGCTGTGACACAATACGCCATTCTCCAGGGCTGCATCAGCGCATCAGGGATTCCATGCGACGGAGGGTGGATTCATGTATCCTCACTAACGGAGGACACTTTGAACATTTCCTGTAACAAAGTGTTTGAAGTCACGCTGGTACGTTCCGTTGCTGTGTGTTTCCATTCAATGATAAATGTGATTTGAAGAGAAGTAATAAAATGAGCTCTAACATGGAAAGTAAGCGTTTCCGGACACATGTCCACATAACATATTTTCTTTCTTTGTATGTGAGGAATGTTTCCTGAAAGTTTGGCCGTACCTTTTTGTAACACCCTGTATAAACGCTGTGACTGTGACACGTGGAACAGTGTAATGCTATATCCGAACATTACGTATTTGTTTTCCCTATTCATCCGCATTAACTTACATTACTCTACATTATAGCTGGCTGCCATTTGTCATACCAACTAGAAATCAACCACTCGTGACACAAATGAAAACGCGTAAAGCTGTTAAAGCGAAATTTTGGAAGTACGAGAACGATACGAAGTCAGCATACAGTCTAGACACCTCCGCAGGAGCCGACCCCATACCAAGCAGTACCATAACGACGTCTGTAAGAGCCTGTGAGCGGGGTCGGGCTTTAATGTAAACACGAGCGGCCAGCTGACGCAGACGCAGCAGCTTTCGTAATGAACGGCCGACGACCCGTCGGTAAATGTCAAATAAACTGTTTCCGTGAAGCTCTAAGCTCGGCAATAAGGAGCTTAAATTTTTATTGCCGTTCTCCGAATTCTTTTGAAGGAGACAAAAAATGAAAAATATGAAAGGGATCCGAACAGAGGAGCACGGGCGGGGGAGCGTGCTGCGCGGCTTTTATTAATTCAGCTCTTTAAGGACCGCCCCCTTTATGACCTATGCAAAGACGCGGCGCCATCAGTGGAATGCTTTTAAATATCCAGCCGCGTAATCGTGTCTGCCCGTAAATCGCACAGTGTGGAACCATCCAGTAGTACGGCCGCCGCTGCAGCTCGCCGATGAAGCCAGACTGACTGTTACCAGGATGTAGAGTCGAAGACGTTTGCGGGAGTGCAGAATCGGTAACCTTTGTGGAGATATTGCTTGGTCTGTTCTAGAGACAGATGAGTGAACCAAACAGGTGCGGTATATTCCTACAACTAGAATCGGTGCAATTCAGTACTCATTATCTTTATTCCAGCCGACATGCATTTCTCTTATCACGCGATAATAATCGAGTGATTTTTCTTTCCTTTATTAAATGGTTTCATATCGCAATACCAAAAATAAAATTAATGTGGACTAATGAAATTTCGGGAATGCATTTGTCTGGGTAACATTTAAGTGATTAACATGGCAAGATCACTGGTTAATATGTAAGCGCGAGGTAAGCCACTGCAGATGTGAAATGCTGGTACATTAATAACCGAAGTAACTGCCAGAATTTCTTGTGGTGTCACCGCCAGACGCCACACTTGCTAGGTGATAGCCTTTAAGTCGGCCGCGGTCCGTTAGTATACGTCGGACCCGCGTGTCGCCACTATCAGTGATTGCAGACCGAGCGCCGCCACACGGCAGGTCTAGTCTAGAGAGACTCCCTAGCACTTGCCCCAGTTGTACAGCCGACTTTGCTAGCGATGGTTCACTGTCTACATACGCTCTCATTTGCAGAGACGACAGTTTAGCATAGCCTTCAGCTACGTCATTTGCTACGACCTAGCAAGGCGCCATATTTAGTTACTATTGATATTGTGAATCATGTACCGTAAAGAGCGACGTTCATCAAGAAAATGGCTCTGAGCACTATGGGACTTAACTTCTGAGGTCATCAGTCCCATAGAACTTAGCACTATTTAAACCTAACTAATCTAAGGACATCACACACATCCATGCCCCAGGCAGGATTCGAACCTGCGACCGTAGCGGTCGCGCGGCTCCAGACTGTAGTTCCTAGAACCGCTCGGCTATCCCGGCCGGCCGACGTTCATCATTAATGTATTAAAGTTAAGTATCAAACCAGCTACGTCGGCTTTCTAAATTCTAATTCCCTTGTCATGTTCCAGACCTCACGTCAGTATAGTTCTTCCCTCCTCACGCCAGCCTGCGTGAGGTAAATCGGCGTGCATTTCGGCCTCCTCTAGTAACACCGTGTTGGCTCTTCTGCCAACACAACACTTCTGTCCGGAAGCGCGCTGCTGCTACGGTCGCAGGTTCAAATTCTGCCTCGGGCATAGATGTGTGTGATGTCCTTAGGTTACTTAGGTTCAAGTAGTTCCAAGTTCAAGGGGACTGACGACCTCAGATGTTAAGTCCCATAGTGGTCAGAGCTATTTGAACCATTTGAACTGCCAGAATGCTGAATGCAACTATGCATACGTGCATGCAATATGTTGTACAGGTGCCGAATCTCAGTGTGTGGGATGGAGTTCCACGCCTGTTGCACTTGGTCGGTCAACACAGGGACGGTTATATCTTTTGTGGATGACTCTAGAAATGTCGTCCTGTGATGTACCATCTGACAGATCTGGTGATCGGGCAGGCCAAGGAAAATTGTCCGCACCCTGTAGAGTATTTTGCGTTATAACAGCGGTATATGGGCGAAAGTTATTATGTTGGTAAACATCCCCTGGAATTCTGTTCACGATAGATCGAATCACCAGACTGACGTATAAATGCGCAGTCTGACTGCGTGGGATAACCACAAGAGTGCTTTTGCCGTCATACGAAATCTTACTCCGGACTATAACTCCAAGTGTAGGTCCAGTGTCTCTAGCACGCAGACAGATGTTTTCATTAGAAAAGACAGCAGACCTTCACCCTGCCCTCCACATTTACTGCTGTGAATCATTTCATTTCTGCATTATCTGGCAGTAACGGCAGTCCAAATGTAGTCCATTATAAAGTAGTCCATTATCTACAAAATATGACTTTCTACACTCCTGGAAATTGAAATAAGAACACCGTGAATTCATTGTCTTATTGACACATTCCTGGGGTCAGATACATCACATGATCACACTGACAGAACCACAGGCACATAGACACAGGCAACAGAGCATGCACAATGTCGGCACTAGTACAGTGTATATCCACCTTTCGCAGCAATGCAGGCTGCTATTCTCCCATGGAGACGATCGTAGAGATGCTGGATGTAGTCCTGTGGAACGGCTTGCCATGCCATTTCCACCTGGCGCCTCAGTTGGACCAGCGTTCGTGCTGGACGTGCAGACCGCGTGAGACGACGCTTCATCCAGTCCCAAACATGCTCAATGGGGGACAGATCCGGAGATCGTGCTGGCCAGGGTAGTTGACTTACACCTTCTAGAGCACGTTGGGTGGCACGGGATACATGCGGACGTGCATTGTCCTGTTGGAACAGCAAGTTCCCTTGCCGGTCTAGGAATGGTAGAACGATGGGTTCGATGACGGTTTGGATGTACCGTGCACTATTCAGTGTCCCCTCGACGATCACCAGTGGTGTACGGCCAGTGTAGGAGATCGCTCCCCACACCATGATGCCGGGTGTTGGCCCTGTGTGCCTCGGTCGTATGCAGTCCTGATTGTGGCGCTCACCTGCACGGCGCCAAACACGCATACGACCATCATTGGCACCAAGGCAGAAGCGACTCTCATCGCTGAAGACGACACGTCTCCATTCGTCCCTCCATTCACGCCTGTCGCGACACCACTGGAGGCGGGCTGCACGATGTTGAGGCGTGAGCGGAAGACGGCCTAACGGTGTGCGGGACCGTAGCCCAGCTTCATGGAGACGGTTGCGAATGGTCCTCGCCGATACCCCAGGAGCAACAGTGTCCCTAATTTGCTGGGAAGTGGCGGTGCGGTCCCCTACGGCACTGCGTAGGATCCTACGGTCTTGGCGTGCATCCGTGCGTCGCTGCGGTCCGGTCCCAGGTCGACGGGCACGTGCACCTTCCGCCGACCACTGGCGACAACATCGATGTACTGTGGAGACCTCACGCCCCACGTGTTGAGCAATTCGGCGGTACGTCCACCCGGCCTCCCGCATGCCCACTATACGCCCCCGCTCAAAGTCCGTCAACTGCACATACGGTTCACGTCCACGCTGTCGCGGCATGCTACCAGTGTTAAAGACTGCGATGGAGCTCCGTATGCCACTGACACTGACACTGACGGCGGCGGTGCACAAATGCTGCGCAGCTAGCGCCATTCGACGGCCAACACCGCGGTTCCTGGTGTGTCCGCTGTGCCGTGTGTGTGATCATTGCTTGTACAGCCCTCTCGCAGTGTCCGGAGCAAGTATGGTGGGTCTGACACACCGGTGTCAATGTGTTCTTTTTTCCAGTTCCAGGAGTGTATATCGTAAGAAAAAGAATGGACCAGACATTAAGTTATTTTGTTTTTCGTCTGCATTTACTCTTCCTGCAACTAACAAATTCGATAAACTGTGGCAGTTGTAGAAAATTAGGCAGTGTTGTATCGGTAATGGCAGCTCACTGGATTCAAAATTTCAGTTAAAAGATTTTTATAACGATCCTTTTTGTATTCATGTGTCCCAGAAGTAAATCGCTTGCCGCTGTGACAGTCGCCCACAACATTTCATAGTATCCTGTATGACTGAACGACACAAAGCTTTACGCCTCGCCTGGGCCTAACAGCACCGACATTGAACTGTTGATGACTCGAAACAGGTTGCCTGGTCGGACGAGTGTCGTTTCGAATTGTATAAAGCGGATGGTTGTGTACGGGTATGGAGACAACCTCATGAATCAATAGACCCTGCATATCAGCAGGGGACTGTTCAAATTGGTGGAGGCTCTGTAATGGTGTGGGGCGTGTGCAGTCGGAGAGATGTGTGCCCCTTGATACGTCTAGATACGACTCTGACAGGTTACACTTACGTAAGGATTCCGTCTGATTACCTGCATCCATTCATGTCCGTTGTTCATTCCGACGGACTTGGGTATTCCAGCAGGACAATGCAACACCTCATACCTCCAGAATTGCTACAGAGTGGCTCCAGGAACACTCTTCTGAGCTGAAACACTTCCGCTGGCTGCAAACTCTCCAGACATTAACATTATTGAGCATATCTGGGATACCTTGCAACGTGGTTTTCAAAAGAGATCTCCACCTCCTCGTACTCTAACGGATTTAGGGACAGCGCTGCAGGATTCATGGTGTCATTTCCCTCCACCACTACTTCAGACATTAATCGAGTCCATGCCACGTCGTGTTGCGGCCCTTCTGAGTGTTTGCGGGGGCCCTTCACGGTATGAGGCAGATGTACCAGTTTCTTTGGCTCTTCAGTGTACATGTAATAAAGATAAGTACTAAGAAAAGTGGGTCACATTTCTAGCAATGTAATGCCTGCAAAAAAATTCTTGTGTCCAGAACTGTATGTGTGTAATCATCGTTGTGGGTAAATACAACTCCAAATGTTCATCATTAGTATTTTGACGACTTCATGTCCGTAACACACCATCCTCTGACTGACGAATTCAGTTCCATATTCTCGACAGAAGTTAGAACAAATTTCAGTCGCTAATACATTACGTACGTTCAAAAGCGTTGCACAAACCTAACTTCGTGATTGCTACCCTCATTTCCAGCAGCTACTGTCACGATACTGCGAAATGAGCGATAAGAGTTGGTGACAAAGATAACTGAATCTCAAAGGTATTTTCTTTTAGTGACGTGTGAAACTTAATTTTCTGAACAGTTTTCGTCATTAGTAGAAAAAACATGTATAATTCTTATAACAAGAAGTAGTAATTTTTACATATTCGTTTCCTTGAAAGTAGTTTTGAGGATATTCAGACCAAGAATCCGTAGTTTCTGTTTTTGCATAAATTCCACCATTCGTCACGGCGCTTCTCTGATGCCAACATACGTTGGATCCTAGTTCAGTCATTGTTCGTGACTAGTGAGTTTGTTTGCTAAGAGCACTGGGGTGACTCATCCACATGAGTACTACCATGGGCCTACTTGAAGGGGAAGTAGAGGCTCCGGTTTATGTCCGTCAGGAAATGTGAGCCTCTGACCACACTGCCCTCGAAATTATTATTTTTTTCTTATGGATGACCGGTCTATCGACTGGGTTTATGTTGTTCTCCAGGCCGGCCGCTGTGTTCTAGCGGTTGTAGGCGCTTCAGTCCGGAACCACGAGACTGCTACGGTCGCAGGTTCGAATCCTGCCTCGGGCATGGATGTGTGTGATGTCCTTTGCTTAGTTAGGTTGAAGTAGTGCTAAGTCTAGGGGACTTATGACCTCAGATGTTAAGTCCCATAGGGCTTAGAGCCATTTGAACCATTTTGTTGTTCTCCAACTTTTCCTATCTTTTGATAATCTTTTCGCCTGTGCCTAACTACTACACTTAGCCTCCAGTATAATGCGTTTTTCGTTTTATAGTCTTTCTCAGCTCGAACTACTTTCACACTATCGTGAACCTTCCAGTTATTACTGAAGTACTCCTTGACGCTGCAGCATTCACTATGCTGTCGAAAATATCCGAAAACCACCTAGACGACATTAATTAGGGATCTGTTTGACTTTTGCAGGTTACATTTCTTAATGTGGTGTCCGCATATCTGTGTAGGAATGGCAGTCCATTCTTTCTCAAAAGCCGAAACCACAGACGATTATCTGGAACACTGGGCGTAGAGCGAAATCGATCCACCCCAAAAGCTGTTACATTGGTTTCAGTTCGAGACTCTGGACAGGCCACTCCATTTCAGGAATGTTATCGTCCACAGACCATTGTGTCACGGATATAGCTTGCGGGCTTTCATTTAATATGAATGGTGTTCTGATGTGATGGCCCTCAACTACGTACCATCAGACTCAGAGATGAAATATTAAAAGTTTTCGCTGGTTTCGTTGTGTAGGGGCTGGGATACGTAGTTGCCGCATAACAAGCCAGATACTGCTGGGTCTACAGTATACAATGTAAAAATACACATGAATCGCATGGTCTAAGGTTCCTATCAATCGGCAAATGCGAATTTTGAACGTAATATAGACATTTATAAATGAAAGACTGCAATTACATAAATTCTGCATGTACTGTTTTAACGACTTTAAATGATGAGTACGATAGCAGAAGTACCTTTAAGAATGCCCTTTATTACTGTAAACCACTTATTGATATCGATGGTCCAGCAATTAAATAAAATATAAGTTTAATAACAGGGAAACAACAGATTCCTACTTCACGTAATTAGTTGTGAACAACAGCATAGCTCGCGAGAATTTCACTTCTAAACGCATACACTTCACTGCAGAATCCATGGAAATCTCACAAGTCTACAAGTCGGCACTATGAAATATTTCTGTCTCTCGCGACCTCTCGCAAACTGCTCCACTCTCCAAGTCTTTTCCGCGTCTCCCTGTCCAGCACCTCCCGTGTCCTGTGCAACTGTCCCTCACGCCAGACTGTTCAGAACCGCCTCCCCCACTTCTCTCTCCGTGTCCTTTTTGGAACGATCGCTGTGATTCGCTAGAACGCTCCCGCCCTGTCTCCAAGCCAACACACACTCTAAAACATAATGAAACACATTCGAAATACTGGATTTACATTTAAACAACTTGAAATTAAGTAAGTATTCCTACAGCTGGACCATAAACACGCTCTAACACACATTATTAAATACGTAAACAGATTAAATAAACATATATCGAAGGAATAGAACAGAAGTAAGCCAGTAGCCTAACGTCCCTGTGATTTCTCACAAACAGTATATAATTGATCAGTTTTTTCATTAATAGTATATGTCGGATATAAACAAAGACAAAGATGAATAAAGATATTGATAACGGTGCTGCTACCGTTTTTTCGTGTAACTGATGAAATCGATAGTAATCGGTCACTTTGACCTCCAATAACTCATGGACTATTAAAGTTAAATGCCTGTAATTAAAACCAATTTAGGTTTACACTAATAGCTTTCTAAAGACACGTCGATCAACGAAATCGAATGAACCGCTTAGACTTTGGAAATTCGTTGCTGGGTGTTATTCGTAATATTTATCGTCATATACTAAACTTTAAACTAATAATGATATTGGAAATCTGATTACACCATTGTCGTGCAAATAATGGTAATGTACATATTTATTTTTAAGGTGTCATGATTTTTCTGGCTATTATTAATTTCTACATGAGCTGTGTAATGTCTGCCATTATGGTTTGAGGTATCGTGATTCATCTGGCTACTATTAATTTCTATACGAACTGTGAAATGGCTGCCATTAAGGTCTCACAAAGTCCGCCATATTTGGCACTCCCTGCACGTCTCCTTCATCGACACAGCGTCACCGTGGAATTCCCAGCCATGCGGTCCCTGCACCCCAGCTAACGTTCGGCACCAAGCGGCTGCCGACGAGATGCGGCCTGCTGAGAGGCCCCAGTGCGGCCACGCCAACTCTGAGCTTAGAATATTTTCAGGGTGCCGCAACTCGCCCGTTACCTCACAAGCTTTATCACAAGGTCCATTGTCATGCTGATATAATCATCATCTCCGAACTGTTGCTCTACTGCTGTAAAACGTGTTCCTATTCTTCTGTATTCAGCATTTTCTTAAGTACAGTGAAGGGACTATACCCTAACCATCAAAAATACTCCGATAGCTTAACACTATCTTCTCCGTATGTCACTGTTGGCACTATATGTAATGGCAGGTAATGTTCCCCATGCTCTCACCAAACCCAAAACTTTCCATAAATTTGCCGCAATGTACAGCATGATCTATTACTCCAAATCTCTCATTTGCAGTCATCCACTATCTAGTGGTGCCACTCTTTACACCACATCAAGCGCCGCTTAGCTTTGACTACAGAAGTGTGTTGCTTATGAGGAGTAGTTCGACCATTGTGCCGAATTGTTTTCAACTCTTTAATCACAGTCACAGTGCTAGTTGGGCTAATGGTAGAACTCTGTAACTCAAGAGAGGTTCCTTCCTCTGATTTCATGTGGTTTCTTACAGCCACCCTCAGCAACGATCAACGGCCCCTGTCCATCACTCTATGAGGTCTGCCTCGTCTTGCTTTAACTGTTGTTGTTCCTCCCAGCTTCCATTTCAAAAGTACATCACGAACAGTGGACTTGGGCAGATAGAGAAGTGTTGATGTGTTCTGACGAATTTGTTGGTCACGTTACATTCAATGGCTATGCCACTTTCGAAGTCACTATACAATTATTGCGATAGTGGGCAGCATAGCTGATGAAAAAGTGTAACACTGGGGCATTCAAACATTGAAGATGTATCAACATAGGCCACTAATCGAAATATCGTGTTGCGGTCCACTAATCAGCTCTAAACATGTTGCTGCCGGCCAGGGTGGCCGAGCGGTTATAATCGCTACAGTCTGGAACCGCGAGACCGCTACGGTCGCAGGTTCGAATCCTCCCTCGGGCATGGATGTGTGTGATGTCTTTAGGTTAGTTAGGTTTAAGTAGTTCTAAGTTCTAGGGGACTGATGACCTGAGAAGTTAAGTCCCATAGTGCTCAGAGCCATTTGAACCATTTGGACCATGTTGCTCAATCCGGACTTGGCTGCATTAGAGATCTGGAGCGAAGGTTTTCCCGTAATGTTTCGTGACCTCGTCTCCGTACTTCCTGGAACATTCTGATGAAGTGTGTGATATTCACAAGTAAAGCGAGCTGACACACTATTAGTTAATATATTTTACGTAACTGAGAAATAATGTTACAGTGAAGGAGATGTATTTTCCAGACGTTTTGCTTCGTGGTTTCCCTTCTACTTCTGTCTGATTACCGTTTCTCCCTTGCCGATACCACACTTTGTAGGGCATGCCTCGCTTATTCAATGTTTGGCTCTTCTTATTTCATTAGAGGAATATCATGATCACTGTCTGTCAGTGAATCCAAAGAACTGTATGAGGTGTATTCTCATGTTTAACTGTCATTGTCTGGTTCTACTGATGCACAAAAGATGCACTAGCTAGACAGGGATAAAAATCCCACGGCAGGATATGTGGACTAGGCACTGTGCCATATCTGCCTAAGCACTCCGTCTTCAGGCCACAAGTGGCCCACCGGGACCATTCGACCGCCGTGTCATCCTGAGATAACGACGCGTATAGGAGGGGCGTGTGGTCAATACACTGCTCTCCCAGTCATTACGATGGTTTTCTTCGACCGGAGCAGCTACTAGTCGGTCGAGTAGCTCCTCAATTGGCATCACGAGGCTGACTGTACCCCGAAAATTGGCAACAGCGCATGGCGGCCCGGATGGTCACCCATCCAAGTGCCGTCCACGCCCGACATCGCTTAATTTCGGTAATCTGACGGGAACCAGTGTATCCACTGCAGCAAGGCTGGTGCCATATCTGACTAAGTCGTCACTAAGAAGTCTGTATGGAGGGGCACAAGATTAGTGCAGAACAATTAACTTAAAGCCGGCTACGGTGGCAGAATGGTTCTACGCGCTTCCGTCTGGAACCGCGCGACTGTAGCAGTCACAGGTTCGAATCCTGCCTCTGGGATGGATGTGTGTGATGTCCTTAGGTTAGTTAGATTTAGGTAGTTCTGAGGTCTAGGGCACTGATGTCCTAAGATGTTAAGTCCCATAGTGCCCAGAGTCATTTGAACCATTTTCGACGTAAAGTTTTCACTTACAATAACTACCTCCTGTCCTTCAAGTAGCTCCGAAGAGGAAACTTCATTCCTTTCCTTCCGTCACGCGATAATTCATGGCAGTACTCTGAATGAAACGGAGCCCACATAGTTGATACCAGACTCGTTGAACATACAGCTACTAAGGCGGACGGTATGAGATTGCCTGAAAATCCAAATCAGCAATGTTGTTTTGACCCATCATTAGGTTCGTTGCTTTGTATTTAAGACAAGCGGTCTGCTTGTTACACTTTACGAACATCTTATTCAGGGAATTGCATAACGTTGATAATTTATTTCTGGATGAGTTTGTTGTCGGCATATGTAGACAAATAAAATTGAAAGTAAATATTCTTTTCTTTGAAATAGCCACACAGTAAACAGTTTATGGGGTGGATCTCTATCAAGCAGGTCTGTAGTTTTGTGAAAGTACACAGAAAAAACTTGAGGTTGAAGATAATTAGCCAACAGAAGAAATTATGCAGGGGATTTAATGACAACTAATAAACTAGAAGAACTCTTTCCCGAATAATTTTGCGAAAAGGAACAGTAGAAGACGGAATACTGTAGGTTGTCAGATCTCTGAATGTTAGGGAGCTAAACTGCAGTTCTATAATATCTACTGTTTACAGAGCAATATCCAAGATGAAGATAGGAATTCCATTGTTACAGCTCTCTTCCAAAATGAAAATGGAAATAAACGCAGAAATTGAGATGGCAGAAGTCTGATACATACGGAAAACAAAATAAACTCCAGAACACACAGCAAAAGAATAAAAATAATAAATGAAGTTATTCTTACAGTGGATCAGAACGGTTGTACGAAGGGCACATCTTGCACAAACAACGTGTTCATTTTAAAACAATTCATAGCGAAAAAAGAGCGCAATAAAACATAGATAATAATTGTAGTTTATACAAGTTAAATTCTTTCGAACATAACGAGGATACCCCATACATATTGTACTCATACTGGAAATTATGTATGAAAACACAGTTAAGATCAAAAATGCCTAGAAAATATCTAGTAAAATCCAGAGGGTTAAACACGTTTTAATATGTGTATTGATAGTCTCTTTAGATGGTGGTGACGTTTAGTTCACCCTGGCCTAAAAATTTCATACCACACAAAAATAAACATTTTGGTTTCGCTGATGACCAGTTTATTATGTTTGATGATGAAGAAGATAAACGGTAAACCACTGTCCAAAAGCTGAGCTTACTGCGGCAGGAACGTGATATGAAGATCTCTATGGATAAGAGAAAACTAATGGCATTTGGAGGAGGACTTATAAGACTACAAATTATCACTTGTGACAAGATCAAATAACAAGTAATAATTTTTAACTGTCTTGGCACTGAAATAAGTTACTTAAAGCATCAAGAGGTGGATAAAAAACCTGTCAAATTCCAATACAGATATAGCGTTGAAAGCAGAACATTAAAAAGAAAGGTAAGAAAGGAACTAAAATTAAATTTTAGAAAACTATGGCAGCTCTTCTACTACGATGAAACGTTGACTCTTATTAAAGGAAATATATATATATATATATATATATATATATATATATATATATATATATATATATATATATATTTAAAACGTCTGAAATGATATACCTAAATTCTGTGAAATGATGTAGAAAATTAGACAAAATAAAAACTGATGTTATCAGAAAATAATTAACGTGAACCAATAAGCAATGTGTATAATTTTTATTTACTGATTTACTTACTCTGGAAATATTAGGGCTATTAGATCGTCTCTTACATCAAAAGAGGCCTATTTCACATTACGTTTATTACGAGAAGAATATTAAAAGAATTCAAAATTTAGTAATAACTTACAAAGGAAACACGGTTTGTATTTGTTCCTAACAATTGCAGCAAGAAAGATATACAACTATGAAGAAAAATTAGAAGCAAATTTATTTGAACTCTGATTGTGGTCGCAATGGATACGTAAGAAGTGGTAGAAGAGGATGAGAGAGAGAGACGGATGTGATAAAACACAAGTATTGAAGATAGAGGTCAGAATCTCGCTTGACTGAATGAGAAATGGAAAGACACAGAAGCATCACCCGAAGAAGATGAGAGCGTCTGCTTTACTGCTTGGCGGAAGGAAACTGGCTGCGTCCGTTAACTTTTGTGGAAAAATTATGAGGTAGACGGAAAGATGTGCTTTGCATTTTCTTATATGAAACAGAGAGTTGGACTGTGGGTAACATAGCTTGTTCCAGAGCGATAACTCAGAGATGCGTTCAATAAGTAATGTGATACTTTTTTGTAAGAATGAGTTGGTTTTATTTGGGATTTCAGTACACCATATTATTCCCCAGTCTTCTGGCTAAAAACCCTATTTTTAACGTAATTTCCTTACAAGGCGACGGCCTTACACTACCTTGCTGTGAGGGTCTGTATGACCACATGGTACTCTACTAGTCAACGTCGGAGCCAACGTCTTGGTTCATCAATAAACTCCCAATCATCCTCGTATTGCTTCCCACAGGGTGCATCCTTCGTTGGGCCACACACGTAGAAGTAGGAAGGCGCGAGATCCAGGCTGTAATGTGGATGGGAAAGAACAGTCCAAAGAAGATTTGTGAGCTCCTCTTGGATGCACAGAATTGTGTGACGTCCAGTGGAGCAGTGAGATGTTTGATTGTGATCCGCCGATCACCACGGATGAAAGTGTCCGCACATTCCAAAACTGCAGGTGTCGCAGTTGTGAGCGGCCGGCCGGTACGCGTGAGATCGGACAGGCGTGCGCGAATGGTCCAAATGGCTCTGAACAGTGTGGGGCTTAACTTCTGAGGTCATCAGTTCCCTAGAACTTAGAATTACTTTAACCTAACTAACCTAAAGACATCACACACATCCATGCCCGAGGCAGGATTCGAACCAGCGACCGTAGCGGTCGCGCGGCTCCAGACTGTAGAGCCTAGAACCGCTCAGCCACCCCGGCCGGTGGCGTGCACGACCTTGTTGCGATGACAGACGTCTTGTCCAAAGACTCATCGTGCTTTTGTCCACTGCCAGGTCTCCATAGAGATTCTGCAAGTGCCTATGGATATGTGCGATGTACTAGTATTCCGCCAAAAGAAACTCAATGACATCTATGTGCTTGGAACACACCCCTGTTACAGGCTCAATTTTGAAGGCTACTTATAGCGACGTAACCTATCAGAACGTCATGGAACCATAGGGGCTGCGCCGGCCGGAGTTGCCGAGCGGTTCTGGGCGCTACAGTCTGGAACCACGTGACCACTACGGTCGCAGGTTCGAATCATGCCTCGGGCATGGATGTGTGTGATGTCCTTAGGTTAGTTAGCTTTAAGTAGTTCTAAGTTCAAGGAGACTGATGACCTCAGCAGTTAAGTCCCATAGGGCTCAGAGCCATTTGAACCATAGGAGCTGCAGCGGGAATATTCCACTATGGCCCACAGTAAATTTAGCATATTTTAAACCTGAAATTATTTATTGAACACCCCTCGTAAGTAGTAGTTGGCGAATTTTCTTGTTTTATGCGCGGGCAGAGCTAGATGAGTGAGACTGTGTTTCGATTATGACCATATGACAGATACTTAATCTATGATGTGCAGTACTGGAGTTAATGTAACAGATTGATATAAAGATAAGTGTAAGGACCATGTGGAGAGAATGTCAGAGCAGTGATCATCTCTACAAGTCATGAAGTATGTACCACATGGAAGGAAAAGTCTTGGAAGCATCAAAAGGCATAGTGTGTATAAGGCTGACCCATTAAGATGGAATAGGCGTCATACCTAATCCCTGAAACTGTAAACAATGTTCATGATTCCAGAATGAGATTTTCACTCTGCAGCGGAGTGTACGCTGATATGAAACTTCCTGGCAGATTAAAACTGTGTGCCCGACCGAGACTCGAACTCCGGACCTTTGCCTTTCGCGGGCAAGTGCTCTACCAACTGAGCTACCGAAGCACAACTCACGCCCGGTACCCACAGCTTTACTTCTGCCAGTATCTCGTCTCCTACCTTCCAAAGTCTACAGAAGTTCTCCTGCGAAACTTGCAGAACTAGCACTCCTGAAAGAAAGGATATAGCAGAGACATGGCTTAGCCACAGCCTGGGGGATGTTTCCAGAATGAGATTTTCACTCTGCAGCGGAGTGTGCGCTGATATGAAACTTATCATATCAGCGCACACTCCGCTGCAGAGTGAAAATCTCATTCTGGAAACATCCCCCAGGCTGTGGCTAAGCCATGTCTCTGCTATATCCTTTCTTTCAGGAGTGCTAGTTCTGCAAGTTTCGCAGGAGAACTTCTGTAGACTTTGGAAGGTAGGAGACGAGATACTGGCAGAAGTAAAGCTGTGGGTACCGGGCGTGAGTCGTGCTTCGGTAGCTCAGTTGGTAGAGCACTTGCCCGCGAAAGGCAAAGGTCCCGAGTTCGAGTCTCGGTCGGGCACACAGTTTTAATCTGCCAGGAAGTTTCAATGTTCATGATGATAAAACGGATGGATAGAGGTGTTGAAGACGGTGGACGATGATGCTTTACTCTGACATTGTGGTAAACGTACCTCACGGGTAAATGAACGAACATGTATCTAGACGATACTGTCTGTTGTAGTGCCTGCCACGGTAGCAGCTGAGGAGAAGAGACGTGTTTGCAATGCTGTGGCTCTTCCCGGCCCTCGCTGCAAGCGGTGTCAGTGGGTGCATTCCGGGCCGGCTATAACGGGCCGTGATTTCAGTTCGCCGAAGCAATGACCGGCAGCCAGTGGCCGGTGTCCAGAGTCTGCCAAGCTCTCCCGGAAGCGGGCGCAGCGGACACCGCCGCAAGCGTTCCCACGACCCCTCCTCCTTGCCCCCCTCCCTCAGGCCACAACTTCCCCTCCCGGTTAACCCCTGGCTGTGACAGTTCGCTGTCACCCGGCGCGAGCAATGCCAGGGAGCTCGTACCGCGTGTACTGGACAGCCTGTACCAAATGGACAAGCACCTTGTGCAAAGTACCCTACCGCCACATAGCCCGCAGATCTTGAACCTGCAGTTGTTACTAGCATAAGGAGGGTGCGCTGGTGAGTGTGGATGTGTCTCGGGCAGAACGACGTAGAGCAATGACAGAATTTTCTTGGCTATGTTTAGGTGCTATAATTAGCAAACTCAGGCATAGCCTCTGACCGCTACTAAGGTATAAATTGTACTGTCATAGGTCACTCTTTATTCAATTAACTACTCTTGTCGTGCCTCAAAGACAAGCATTTACAGGTCTCTGGGTGGAAATTACAGTACATACCGTACTGGCCATTAAAATCGCTACACCACGAAGATGACGTGCTACAGACGCAAAATCTAACCGACAGGAAGAAGATGCTGTGATATGCAAATGATTAGCTTTTCAGAGCATCCACACAAGGTTGGCGCCGGTGGCGACACCTACAATGTGCTGACATGAGGAAAGTTTCCAACCGATTTCTCATACACAAACAGCACTTGACCGGCGTTGCCTGGTGAAACGTTGTCGTGATGCCTCGTGTAAGCAGGAGAAATCCGTACCATCACGTTTCTGACTTTGATAAAGGTCGGATTGTAGCCTATCGTATTGCGGTTTATCGTATCGAGACATAGCTGCTCACGTAGGTCGAGATCCAGTGACTGTTAGCAGAATATGGAATCGGTGGGTTCAGGAGGGTAATACAGAACGCCGTGCTGGATCCCAACGGCCTCGTATCACTAGCAGTCGAGACGACAGGCATCTCATGCGCATGGCTGTAACGGATTGTGCAGCCACGTCTCGATCCCAGAGTCAACAGATGAGGACGTTTGCAAGACAACAACCATCTGCACGAACAGTTCGACGACGTTTGTAGCAGCATGGACTATCAGCTCGAAGACCATGGCTGCGGTTACCTTTGACGCTGCATCACAGACATGAGCGTTTGCGATGGTGTACTCAACGACGAACCTGGGTGCACGAATGGCAAAACATCATTTTTTCGAATGAATCTAGGTTCTGTTTACAGCATCATGATGGTCCCATCCGTGTTTGCCGACATCGCGGTGAACGCACATTGGAACCGTGTGTTCGTCATCGTCATACTGGCGCATCACCTGGCGTGATGGTATGGGGTGCCATTGGTTACACGTCTCGGTCACCTCTTGTTCGCATTGACGGCACTTCGGACAGTGGACGTTACATTTCAGATGTCTTACGACCCGTGGCTTTACCCTTCATTCGATCCCTGCGAAACCCTACATTTCAGCAGGATAACGCACGACCGCATGTTGCAGGTCCTGTACGGGCCTTTCTGGATACAGAAAATGATCCACTGCTGCCCTGCCCAGAACATTCTCCAGATCTCTCACCAATAGAAAACGTCTGGCCAACGGTGGCCGAGCAACTGGCTCGTCAGCCGGCCGGAGTGTCCGTGCGGTTCTGGGCGCTACAGTCTGGAACCGAGCGACCGCTACGGTCGCAGGTTCGAATCCTGCCTCGGGCATGGATGTGTGTGATGTCCTTAGGTTAGTTAGGTTTAATTAGTTCTAAGTTCTAGGCGACTGGTGACCTCAGAAGTTAAGTCGCATAGTGCTCAGAGCCAACTGGCTCGTCACAATACGCCAGTCACTACTCTTGATGAACTGTGGTATCTTGTTGAAGCAGCATGAGCAGCTCTGTACCTGTACACGTCATCCAAGGTCTGTTTGATTCAATGCCGAAGCGTATCAAGGCCGTTATTACGGCCAGAGTTGGTTGTTCTGGGTACTGATTTCTCAGGACCTATGCACCAAAATTACGTGAAAATGTAATCACATGTCAATTCTAGTATAATATATTTGTCCAATGAATACCCGTTTATCACCTGCATTTCTTCTTGGTGTAGCAATTTTAATGGCCAGTAGTGTATTAACAGTATCATGAAAATGGAGCTTAAAAAGTGGATACTAAACATTCGGCGTCCTGATGACAACATATTAAGCCCCTTCTAACGGAAGCGAACACAAGAGGATGTGCATTTGCAAACACGTGCTGCGAATTCGCTAAAGCTGACTTGTACCTGCCAACAGCCAGTTACACTGGCGCGATGTCGCCTTAAAGTTGCTTTACTTGCATTCTATGTCAGCACATCATAATCATGATCGAGAAAATGGTACAAATGGCTCTATGCACTATGGGACGTAACATCTGAGGTCATCAGTCCCATAGAACTTAGAACTACTTAAACCTAACTAACCTAAGGACATCACACACATCCATGCCCGAGGCAGGGTTCGAATCTGCGACCGTAGCAGCCGCGTCGCTCCATACTGAAGCGCCTAGAACCGCTCGGCCACAGCGGCCGGCGATGGAGAAGAGAACGTTTAGCTTGTCGTAGGTAAGCAACAATGTAGGTGTCTCAGTCGACTCGAAGAGGTGAAATTCGAGAAGGTTAGTGGTGGAGCAGGGTACCTGCGGGCTCAGCTAACTATCTAATCTAAGGGTCACAATGTAATCTGATGCCTCCACCTCACCTCACCTCTCATGCAGGTGATAGTGCTAAATTCAAGGTCACAACGTACCCTCACACCTATCACGTGGCAAGATAAGGCCCCCTCTTCCACCTCCTGATAACTATCACTTGGCAAGATAAGGCCGCTTCTTCCGCCACCCACACCTCTGGATCAGTTCTGACATAAAAATCGCAGAAAAATGAGAGTGACTAATCCACTGTTGGCATGCTACCTTACTTTCAAAATCACCCTCCCCCCACTGATTTAGGTGAGCTGAATGACTAAAAAAGTTTTGTGATGCAAGGTCTGTATATCATACTGGAAGGATCATAATTATGTAGTGTCATCAGAAGTCAGCCACTACATGGAGAGAGAATGTAAAGGATAAGAAGACCTGCACATTCGAATGCATTAGTCCATCAGTTTCTGTTATTTTCAAGTTTTTTTTTTTTTTTTTTTTTTTTTTTTTTTTTTTTTTTTTTTTTTTTTTTTTTTGACAACAGAACCATATCCTCTTGATTGGGTGGAGCTGTAACCAGCACTATCTGACATGTTGGAGCCGGGTACAAAGCTCTTTGGGTTTCTAGTGTCCATACCACAGTTGCAGCAGATACCTGAACTACGGAATCAGGAAATGCAGCCATCAAATATTTCCCATCATTACCAGCGTCTGCACAGCGGCAGGCTGTCTGATTGCAACAACTTTTCCCAGACAGTGAGCTCCTGATATCGCTATCATCAGCTCCACTCACCAGGCTGCTGGCTTGGCACACCTGACATATGAAAGTGATGTTATTCTCGGCGATGTTCAATCTAAATGTGAGTGTTAGTAAACTTTTGGTTGTAGGTTTGTTGTCAGGTCGTGTGTTAATTGTTGTGATAATAACTGAAGATACTTACTATAGTGGTATGAATGTAATGCATTTACACTACGAATGGAGTGTATTATGTCAGAATTTTTTTGATACATCTTCAGTGTTCAACACTCAGTTGAATCCTGTGCAACTAGATTCTCACACAGTATGTGCTGGCGACTGCCTGAGAACAGTGAAAATAAATAACTATGGGAATACCAAATAGTGCTTTCACTTTCAAGAATTAATGTTCAGGAACTTGATGTGTCACACATACAATCCAGTGTGCTGTAAATGAGCATCTCAGGAGGTGCGACTGTGAGTATGAGTTTCTCAGAGGATGTTTCTACAATTAATTTCCATGAGTGTTATGCTTATGTGCGCAGTACGTATGGTACATCTTCACTACCTGACATAGCTAAAGAATTACGTGCATATTTGCTACAATGATAGCTAAAATTACAGAAAAAAGAAACTAATGAATGTCTCCAATCAGCAGTGCATTATTTAAACAAATAAACTCTTGCTATGTGGAAAGTCTGCATTTCACTGTAAGGAACATGTCCATGGATTATTAATGTGTGAGGTTGTAGTGTATTAAAAAAAAACGGTATTTTCTGTAAGTACTCCAAAGTATGACCTCCTCCCATTTCTATGTGCAGTTTTGTGGGAATCTTGTTAACGTTAATTGACTGATTTTCACCTACGCAACCAAAGACACGTGTGGATGGAAAACTTTCAGTATTATTAAAACAAATAAATTCTTGATATGTGCAAAGTTTACATTATACTGTCAAGAACTTGCCCCTGCATTATTAATATGTGAAGTCATAGTGTGTTGAAGCACCGAAGACATCACAGTAAGACTGACACTAAACGATTAAACGACTGTGGTAGACTTGTAAATAATGGTGCAAAATTCACACACACACACACACAAAATTGTTAAATTTACACTGCAGTTACCCTAACCTACCTGTGTTGGTAACGATCGCCACTAGCATAAAATGACATCATAGGGGGTTAAAAACCATGACGTCACATACAGGATCCCTCAGAGATGTGGGACACTGTAAGATGATGGTAGACTTGTAAGTAATCAGAAAATAGCTTCTACAGACAAGCACTTGTCACTAAAAGTACACCAACAAGACATCACTAAATTACAATGTAGTTAATTTCCCCACTTGGGATGTTACTGCCACTACTGAAATTGAATAGGAATGATGCATAAATGCACTTTATTTACAACAAACAAAAAATATCTCCTGCTATCTGCACATGATCTCTGCTTTGCCCATCTTCACTGTAGTGCCAAGGTTGCGGTCCTCCCACTACAATGCTACTCATGCTACTGAAGTGAAGATTATATAGAGAATGGCCTGTCTATATGTTACTCTGGAAGAAGCGTCGCGCACATTTGATAGATAACGCTACTGGAGAGAGCGGGTGAGATGGCTCCCTGGGAGTTCTCTACACACCAGCCCTCAACTGTCACAAATCGGCCACACATGATAGATGCTACTGGCTATATCAGAGAACAAGGGGCCACCTGTAATAAGAACTGTTACTTGAGGACACATTATGCAGTCTGTCTTACGACGATGTAATATCCTTTTGTTACATGTGTCTCTAAATCCCTGGGAATATTTCTGGTAATGAGTCTTATTAAGTCTTATTAATATTCCACATGCTAGCGAACTTCTCCTGTAGCAAAAACATTCTTTTTATATCGACTGTACGACAAACTGTTCTGGGACAAAGACAATGACAATTACACTCCTGGTTTAGATAATTTCTGGTGGGTAATCCTAGGTATTTAAGGGCTTCTACCGTTTCCAGGGGATTATTGCCGACAGCATTGTGTGGCTCCAATACATTTTCACGTTACTGCTGCATTTTTGTATCATTAGAGCAGCAAGGTTGCTGGCATGTAGTTGAAAATCACTTAAGAACCAGTTAATGTAAGATTTTGCAGCACACATTAGATTACGGGGACAGATGGTGAGGGATCATATTAGCCTCCACAGAAGAATTTACAGTACAGCCCAAACCAGTATGCTGACATAAGGAATAGAGCAGCATTCAGATGGGAGCGCTATCTTATCACAGAAGGCTGCAGTGACTGTTGAGTAGTCTTGCCGTGTCTTAAGCTGCGAGCCCATCATGACTTACAATGCATACACACCTAAAATAGTGAACAAAATCTTTCTTACCACGAAAGTTTTTTAACGAGAATTGCAGCACAGGTGAGGTTGGTTTATCTGTTTTCCCTCCCTGCCTTCTGATTCCCAATGTTTTTGTACTACAAAAGGAGGAATTCTCGCTACTGGAACTCATTCACTGCAAGAGATGCCACCACCACCACCATCATCATTGTAGTCAGCATCATTACTTTTGTCTTCCTTTGTATTACTGGCATTACTACTAATAGAATATATATATTTTGTTTAACCAATACTTGCTGTATTACAATAACTCAGGGATTTCCTGTAAGTGAACTTGGGAATGTGGTACACACTATCTATCTATCTATATCCGGATCCCACTGCAGCTACTGCCAGTTATGGGTGCTAACCAGTCCGTTCCATTTGGCTCAAGTCCTCCCACCACTTTTCTTCCTCCACTTGCTGCCAGGTCACACCTCTCCTTTCCACAGATAATCTCACTCCCGTTTTCCACCGTGTTCCTGGGCTCCCTCAATTCTTTTTCCATCCATCTTTAGTTCTTCCATAATTTTGGAGAGTCTCTGCCCACGCATCCTCTCAACATGCCTGTACAATCTTAGTCCCTTTTTTCAGTTTCTTCTGTCATACTTAGTTGTTTAATCTGTGAGTTTTACAGAAATAATGTAACATGATGCTATTTTTATGTGTCACTCTAATATCATGCTGATTAAATAAGAGGCGCATTTGTGTATATAAGTATCATTGAAATAATGTAACATGACACCATTCCTGTGCATCATTTTTATACTTAACTGTGACTATTGGCTGGAGAAAGGGGAGGAGTGTACAAAGCACAACTGTGTTACTTATGCCATTTTGTATTATTTAAATTTTCCCACTAGCACAATTAGTATAGTTCTGTCATCTTGCATTTTGATTGGCTAAGTATGTGGGAGTTGGAGGCTGAGGAGAGGGGACGTGTCCTGGTGACATTATTAATAGATGAGGGTAAGACTTTCTTCCACCTTGATGACATCATGTGTTTAAGGCAATTGCCCCTGCCCTTGAAGTAGTCATCTGACAATAACACTCGCACTTCTCAAAGTCATGTGAGTGGATAAAGACATACATAGGGTGATAGAGATGCCCCTACCGATGTGTTTTATGCAACCCGCACTATATCTGTATTAGGAGTTCAGTTCAGGCAGGCAACAATCATGTAACTGATAAAAGTTACCACTCAGTGCTTTGGGCGACTGTCAGCAAACGGAATAATACTGTAAAAAATAGAAGTGAGGATTTACCATCAGTTACGTGGTATTTTTGGGCCAAGATATAACTTACTTCTGCCGCAGTTATCCATATCTCTCCAGTCTTTGTTTGTGTAATGAATGCTGTTAGCTGTATAGGTTTTGACTGTCTCCATAAGTTTGTTCTGTTTACAGTATTTAATCTTTCGTAAATGATACAGAAATGTTGCCTTATAAAGTGTGTTTTACCATTGTAAACCAAGACATTAACAAGGGATGTCAAAGTGGGAAGTTCAGAAGTAACAATTTTCTGGTATTTAACCCAATGATAAGGTTTATATATAGGGTACTTTAGCTGTTCCTACCGATGTTCAAATGGTTCAAATGGCTCTGAGCACTATGGGACTCAACTGCTGTGGTCAGCAGTCCCCTAGAACTTAGAACTACTTAAACCTAACTAACCTAAGGACATCACACACAGCCATGCCCGAGGCAGGATTCGAACCTGCGACCGTAGCAGTCGCACGGTTCGGACTGCGCGCCTAGAACCGCGAGACCACCGCGGCCCTACCGATGTAGTTTTATGCACCCCCACATGACCGAATAACGTTGCTGGCTATTTCGCTTTGCAGATGTGAAGCACATGGTCAAAATGTTTCAGAATAAATGACAATATGTACGAAGAAATCTAAGACCTATTGTAAAAATTTTGTTTATGAAACTACTTTAGCACATTAATGCAGTGAGTCATAAATAAATCTTTTCATTGGGTTATATACCAGAAAACTGTTCATAATGTTTCTCATAATGTGGGGCCACAGTCGTAATATATTTATTTAAAGTCAGTACCACCATTAGGCTGTTGTTTATTTACAGTGTTACATTTACACTTACATAATCACGATTTATGCTTCAAAGTGTCATTATCAAGTGTTTTAAGTAAACTGCCTAAAATGGCATACAGTCATATTAAAATGTGTCTAATATTGTATTTTAATACGACTGTATGCCATCTTAGGCATTTTATAACACTCAAAACACCTGATAATGATACTTTGAAGCCGAAATCATGATTGTGTAAGTGTAAATGTAGCACTGTAAATAAACAACTGTCTAATGGCGGTACTGAGTTTAAAGGAGAAAACTGTTACTTCCACACTTCTCACTTTGATATCTCCTGTTAATTTAGTTGTCTCCAATGGTGAAACCCACTTTATTAGACAACGTTTCTGAATCATTTACGGAAGATTAAATACTTTAAACGGAACGAACTTACAGAGACTTGCAAAACTTGTTTCACTACACCACTAATTACACACACAGGGTTTGGACACATCTGGATAAGTATGGCAGAAGTAAGTATATCATTGTCCAAAAGTACCGTTGAACTCATGGACAGTCCTCACTATTATCTTTTACAGTATGATTTCCTTTGCTAAAAGTCACTCAAAGTTCAGAGAGTGAATTTATTTAGATTAAGGGACTGTCACCTACCTACATACCGTTCCTGATACAGGCGTACTGCGGATTGCATAAAACGCATAAATAGGAACAGCTGAATCGCCGTTTACATTACTACAGTTTTATAATCAGAAATCTCTAACATAACAGCGATACATCTGCCATGTAACTACAGATGCCATGTACATATGCAACGAGATTTATCAGGTCATTTGCATATAAATTTAATCAGCGGAATAGGCATATATTCACACTCGTTTGCATTCAAGGAAATTTATTGTGCTTTTGCTTTTTATTAAAAATAAATTTAAATCTTGTGCTTAGTCAGTGTGTTCCCTCCTGACGCAAGCATCTAATGAATTTATCGTTTTTGTCACGTTCCAACTAGGACCTCTGAGTGCCTCAGCAATTTTCTACCAATCTTATTTATTTTCCCTCGTCATTTCTGCTATGGACATCGTGGATCTCAGAAGCACATACGATATGTATACTTTTCTATCAGTAACGTTACCTCCTTTTAGGACAGCCCCAAGGCTCACGCAACTCAGGTCAATGACAGGAAAAGTGGTCAAGATAGTTGACGAAAGATTTATGTACTGCTAGCGCTAAAGCGGAGAAGACTTGAACTTCCTTTGATGGTGCGCCGAGACACCGAAGACTAGCGGAACACAAGCGAACAACTGCGAATTCGAACGAATCACTACCGAATGCCGTTTGCGCACCTAGTCTTTACACCAGAGAGGAGAAATCTCGTTCGCTGTGGTTCATTTGCCTGCATTCGCCGCAGTGGGTTTTAGTGGTTCAAAGTTCCGCTTGAAACCAACATCAACGCGAAGTGCTGCTAATCGGGGTGCATTTTTTACTGCGATTTCATTGGTCTGGTGTATGATCTAAAGCAAAAATGTCACTCTCTCCAAAAAGCAACTACTCAAGTGCAAGTAGAGTAAAATTGATTACTCAAGCACAGAAATGGAAGTAGGATCGATGGGGACTCATAACGAGTTTGTACTAACTTACACATTTACATTGTCCAGTATGAACGGGGCTCCCCAGAGATTTGGAGAATGAGATTATGAATAAAATAGAACACCCAGTTCACATCATTTTCTGTTGACGAGGACGGCCTGTTGAGCTTTAAACCTTTAAGCTGCTTGCGTTTAGACAACGAATATCTGAAGATGCACGTATGTGATAACGGATACTGGTAATATATCAAGTAACAAGCGATCTGCGAATCTTTTACATGTACATTAATTTACTTTCGTTACGTTTGAAGAAATTGTAACAGTGACAGAAACATACGTGCCTGAAATCTCTTTAATGCCACGGCCTGGGCTCATGACCATTTACAAATGATTAGAGTTAAAGGACTCTATGTAAGTTCTTGCCGGCCGAAGTGGCCGTGCGGTTAAAGGCGCTGCAGTCTGGAACCGCAAGACCGCTACGGTCGCAGGTTCGAATCCTGCCTCGGGCATGGATGTTTGTGATGTCCTTAGGTTAGTTAGGTTTAACTAGTTCTAAGTTCTAGGGGACTAATGACCTCAGCAGTTGAGTCCCATAGTGCTCAGAGCCATTTGAACCATTTTTTTGTAAGTTCTCGAAATTTGTCATGATGTGAGGCCCTCACGTTCTCCAAGCAGAGATTGTCAGTTTCAGAGTATGAAACGAAAGTAATCGTTGATAAGTTTGTAAGTGTAGTCCTCGGTTTAAGATTGGATTACTAGTTTAAGTAAATTCTAGCATGCTCTGCTTTGGAAAAGCTATGCCCTTTCATATACAAAGGTTTGATACCGGTATCAGTTTTGGGAAGGCAATCTGACTGCAACATGATAAAGGAAAGTCCCTTAGAAGTTGTCACTTTAACAATTAATAACAGGCATAGTAAAGAGAAATTTAATTTAAATGAATATGAAAAATCATCTCTATTATGTCAACAGTAATGAATAAGTTTAAACAACTTTGCTTATAGCCAGTTACTGTGCCATGAGGATGTGAGCCACATTCTGCAATTATGTAATTCAAATATGATAGATGAAACATGTAGAAGCTTGAACAACGTCTCGGAAAGCTGCACCAGTATCACGACTAACCTTATTTGCTGAAAATTCATGCATATATTGGTTGCAGAATGAAAGCCGCGCTGTCGCTTTTCAACAACAAATAAGGGTCCAAGGAAACTGAAATGAGAAAGAATATCTACATATCAGTTCATACAATCGATTTTAGAAAACCAAATTAAGATAATAATACACATCGTGTCAGTGCAAAAGTAACTTATGGCGGATAAAGTTCAAATATGCAATCACCACATGAACAGGGCTTCCATACAAATCACAAACCACTAAGGGAAGGAATAGTGACTGAATTGGCTGTTAAACTCTGCGGTTTAATTAAACTTGCGCAGATTCTTACCAAGAATCGAAAAAAAGAGCAAGGAATCGCTAACGACACGTGGGATCCAATTCCATTCATACTAGTCACAGCAAGTTCGAAGGTGAATCAGTGAGAATTGAACCATGAAATGCGAGTACGTCATGAATCATAAACAAAATAGTACTGCAGATTTTCATTGAATGCGCATAACCCATTTACGTAAGACTATCTCACCGAACAGCAGCTCAACACTAAAACTTGTCCAGTCTTCGCTACGGAATACACGAGAGCAAAACATTTGAAACCGTGTCCCAACGTCCTTTGTGAGCGGGCAGCGGAATCATTGGCCTGTACATCCGGAAATGCGGAGCGTGTTTCCCGTGAACTTCACAGACTAAACCTGTTTGCAGCCGATACTAGGTACTGAATCATTTCTGCAGTAATCTTGAGATAACTAGTAGGCGAAATAAATGGAAACACAGAAATAGTAAAACTGAATATTAAAACTTGTGATTTAACAGATAACTGTCAAGACGGCCTCCACGTAAGTTACTCAGTGTGTTTTACTGTTACAAGCTTCTACGGGCTGACTCAGCAGATAATGTTTTGATAAAGATTCAGTGTCGACAATCGTACCGTTTGAATAGAGAATAAGTTTGAATATCGGAATCTTTTAAAATCACCCACTTCACTGTACGCAAACAGGTCTGACCTGTGTGCTGTATACTATCCCGTGTCATGGGCAATATTTTGCGCAGTCGTCGTCGTGTTCTCTTCTACGTGACGAAGAACGTCCTCTCGAAAGACGAGACTGTGGCTCTTAAATGGAGCACCACAGACACCCCCTTCTAGCTGCGAACGTACCCGTTTCTTGCATCCTTTGTTGTGGACTGAGGAATATGGTTTGCGCTGTTATTATGAGAGAAACGGTGCAATGTTCTCAGGTGGAATGTATACCGTAGAAGCCACCCAACCTTCAAACTTACTTTACATCAAAACGGTACACTTACAGACGTTGCTTTCTTATCAATACTTTTCTACTAAGTACCCTCTAAAACGCTCCCTCCTTTTTCTGATTCATCAACCTTCTGTTTGAAGCTGCCCGCCACGAATTGCTCTGCTGTGCCAACATCTCATTCTGAGAGTAGCGCTTGCACCTTACGTCCTCAATTATGTGTTCTATGTATTCCAAGCTCTGGCTTCCGCTGTAGTTATTTCCCTCCACAGTTCCTCTAGTACCCATTTTTTTTTCACTTGCTGCTTGCCATATAAGCCCGCTGCGTTTATAATATAGCGGGCTGTAAATACTGCAGTTGGTCTCTTAGCAGTCGCATCAGTCACTCAGAACCCACAGAATGGTTAGCACACACCCACACAAAGCTACACACACTACATCTACTTGAGTGACTGATGTGCCGTCGCCCATCTGGAGGCGGACCATACGCAGTGTCTGACAGTTATTACTAGTTCAGAGCAGTATTGAATAGGCCTAATTATAAAAGAGAAGAAAAAACAAAATGACATATCAATTATTTTGAATAATACAAAAAATCTATAGTTATTTTAATATAAAGAATACATGTTGTAATGAAGAAAAAATAGAAAAGAAAAGTATTTACCAAAAATCCCTTCACCAACAAGGCCATGAGAGGGAAGCCTCGGAAAATTCCTCGAGCCTTAGCGCTTTTGGCCTCATCCTAGATACTAATATTCAGCTTTATGTATCCATATGCTACGTCTTAATTATTTACTGCCACCTTGACACAATGATACTACATTACATATATTATTGGTGCTGGTGTAAGGGGCAGCGCTCGGAAAAACATCGAGCTACTGCCTTCTCACCGGGAATTTTCTATCCTATTTCTATGTCTAAAACTACTCTCCTATATATGCTGTTCATTTTATACTTTTACATATTGCCACATTTAAATTAATTACATTTTCTTATTACAGTTCGTTTCACAACCTCACACCTTATTTCACTATAAGGTATTATATATGTGAATCGGTTATATTATCGCGCCGGCCGTTGTGGCCGAGAGGTTCTAGGCGTTTCAGTCTGGAACCGCGCTGCTGCTACGGTCGCAGGTTCGAATCCTGCCTCGGGCATGGATGTGTGTGATGTCCTTAGGTTAGTTACGTTCAAGTAGTTCTAAGTTTTAGGGGATTGATGACCTCAGATGATAAGACCCATAGTGCTTAGAGCCATTTGAACCATTTGGTTATATTATCCAATTCTGTATCTGTATAGTTATCAGTAACATCATCATCAGAATCCTCAGTACTACTGTTATTGGTTGAGGATCTCCGTTCTCTCAATCTGTCTCTCCATTGTCTCCCTCTGTTGTACTCGTAATTGTCTTGAAATTTTGTCTGCTGTGTTATTTATTTCTGTCCGAGTAATTGGGTACCTAATGCAGTTGTAAATATTAAACTGTCTCAAATCTGACTGTCGTATATGTGTGTATAACATGCAGGAAATAATTGTGTGTTCAGGGCTCCCAATACCCCACATGTGCACGTATCACTTTCCCTGAGATTCATGCGGTGTAGGTGTGCTGGGTAAGGCCCATGGCCGGTCAAAATGTGTATCATGCCTCCACTCGGATCTATGTATTTCATTTGTAGTCTCTCCCTGATGTTTGGGAAGAAGTCGTGGACCCTACGGCCCTTGTCACTCTAGTACCACAAGAATATCTCCTGATCTCTTAATACATGCCCCGTGATCCTGTCCCTTCTACTTGTCGGTGTTTTCCATGTGTTCCTTTCTTCGCCAAGCCATCGGATAACTTCCTCATTTTTCACCTTATCAGTCCATCTAACTGTCAACATTCTTTTGTAACACCATATCTCAAACAACAACCCCTATAAACCTGTAAACACGTACGCAAAACGTCACACTTGGTTGCTGGACATCCATTGACGACCAGGCATATGTCACGTGTATCTGCAACATATCAGGTAAACAGCAGGTCACGAAAGCAGCAGTAGTCGCCCATCTTCAAGAAAGTTAGCACATTCATCGCCAAACGTGACTGCCATTTGCTTTAATGGAATATGATGGTGAGTGGAGTTTCTTGAAAGAGAATCATTATCTGTAGCTCTAGAAACTCGTTTAATTTGCGGTTGCAGTTCAGATTACTGTAAGTACACAGCCGCCGAGATTGCACGTACTTTCCAGTAGCGGCGCTTACAATCACACTTGGCGTTAGTTTATTAAGCAGGCTGACATACTGAGGTCACCAGCGTTGCATTTAACACGTATGAGCAATCACAGTAGGACACGTTAATGCCGGACTCGTCCGGAAGCATCGCAATTCGCCTTTCAGCATGCCGGCGCAGGCGCAGTAGCGTCTCTTATAATCTGAGTCGTTTGTGGTTTCAGAACGATGGAAGTACACACAATGGGATGCGTGCCATCAGGCCAGTCCGCAGTAGTTGGCAGCTAAACATCGGCGCAGGCAGATGCACATCCGACGCGGTGCTGTAGTCCCGAGCCAACACCGTGGACGAAGCCGTGAGACGGCCATATGGACGAGGCTGGTGCTATCTAGTGCCGTAGTCACAGTGCAAGGTCTGGTATCTACTCCTTATTGCATGTATTGGATGCGTGCACTAGGATTATCACAAGAAGTCGGTAGAATCATATCTCGTCTTAACTTGTAGGGGACCAATGGTGTGGAAAATGTGAATAGCAAAGATTCAGGTAAGCTCAAAAGTTTAGACAAACTACGATTTTTGCAGAAAAATTCGCAACGTTTTCATCGTAGAATGGAACCCATTTATCTCACAAGCCTGATTATAATCTCACTTCACAGAAAGTTTCATACTGAGGCGACGTAAGTCATGGGATAGCGATATGCACATTTCCCGTAAACTGATATTTCTACCTTGTTCAAACTACCCCACTACCATTGCAGCTTTTGATGTCAAAGTTAATTTAAATTGCTTTCGTCAATGACAGTTTTGACTAAAAATGACATTTCTGAAAACTGGGGTAGTGGCTGAGATACCGTACGCGGATTAAGAAGAATCGTGTTTCTAATGCCGTGAGGCTATTCAAATCTAGGTTTCTGGTGGTTTCCCCATAAACTTTTAGGCAAATACCGGAGTGGGTACTTGAGACAATCGATTTCTTTGCGTTTGCGCCCCACCTCTAGGGCATAGTCATCAATGGGGCCTAAAAATTCTCATCTCGCTTCCTTCGCTTCCAGTCACAGAGAGGGGGTACTGGTGGTACTAATCCTAATAATTTGTTCCTTGTGTGCTGTTACACACATTTTGCAAATTTTGAGTCCTTACGTTACACTTTGAAGGTGATCACTAACGGTACTGGACCTCCATAGTCCGTTCAAAAAGTTCGGAGCCTGATGTTATTCCTGGAGTACGAGCGACGTCAGCTCAGTAACAACAGTCGCAGCTTGAACAAGCAACTGAAAACAATAGATGCGTACACACCCTTTCAGATGTGAATAGGCAGTGTGAAGTAGTGGACGTGCGGCCGAAGAATGCCAACCTAGCTGTGTCACAGATCGCAATGTAGCAACATCTCTCAGTCAAGTGTTCAGTACATTTTCCAGCATGCTTTGAAGGCGAGAGAATTTTATGCGAAGTTTGTCACTCATGCCAAACAAAAACAACGATTTCTGGATACCCATTGTTGCTTCAGTGAAATGCAAAAGGCAGCACTTCTTTATCCGGAAAAAGTCATCACAGTTGACAAGACTTTGTGTTATCAGTTAGAACCTACCACAAAACGACAAATTGCAGAAATTGAAACATAGATCCACACTCTGACTACTCAACTGACATTCAAGCCAATGTGAAGTACCGAGCGAGGTGGCGCAGTGGTTAGCACACTGGACTCGCATTCGGGAGGACGACGGTTCAATCCCGCGTCCGGCCATCCTGATTTAGGTTTTCCGTGATTTCCCTAAATCGCTTCAGGCAAATGCCGGGACGGTTCCTTAGAAAGGGCACGGCCGATTTCCTTCCCCATCCTTACCTAATCCGAGCTTGTGCTCCGTCTCTAATGACCTCGTTGTCGATGGGACGTTAAACAGTAATCTCCTCCTCCAATGTGAAGTAATATATATATACAGGGTGAGTCACCTAACATTACCGCCGGCCGAAGTGGCCGTGCGGTTAAAGGCGCTGCAGTCTGGAACCGCACGACCGCTACGGTCGCAGGTTCGAATCCTGCCTCGGGCATGGATGTTTGTGATGTCCTTAGGTTAGTTAGGTTTAACTAGTTCTAAGTTCTAGGGGACTAATGACCTCAGCAGTTGAGTCCCATAGTGCTCAGAGCCAACATTACCGCTGGACATATTTCGTAAACCACATCAAATACTGACGAATCGATTCCACAGACCAAACGTGAGGAGAGGGGCTAGTGTAATTGGTTAATACAAACCATAAAAAATGCACGGAAGTATGTTTTTTAACACAAACCTACGTTTTTTTAAATGGAACCCCGTTAGTTTTGTTAGCACATCTGAACATATAAACAAATACGTAATCAGAGCCGTTTGTTCCATTGTAAAATGTTAATTAGATCCGGAGATATTGTAACCTAAAGTTGGCGCTTGAGTACCACTCCTCCGCTGTTCGATCGTGTGTATCGGAGAGCACCGAATTACGTAGGGATCCAAAGGGAACGGTGATGGACCTTAGGCACAGAAGAGACTGGAACAGCACGTTACGTCCACATGCTAACACCTTTTTATTGGTCTTTTTCACTGACGCACATGTACATTACCATGAGGGGTGAGGTACACGTTCGACGGACGTTTCATAGGACGTGGAGGACGCATAAATTGGCCAGCCCATTCTCTTGATCTTACACCTCTGGACTTCTTTCTGTTGGATACGTTAAAGGAGAATGTGTACCGTGATGTGCCTACAACCCCAGAGGATATGAAACAACGTATTGTGGCAGCCTGCGGCGACATTACACCAGAAGTACGACATTCATTCCGCCAGAGATTGCAATTGTGTGCAGCAAATGATGGCCACCACATTGAACATCTATTGGCCTGACATGTCGGGACACACTCTATTCCACTCCGTAATTGAAAACGGAAACCACGTGTGTACGTGTACCTCACCCCTCATTGTAATGTACATGTGCGTCAGTGAAAAAGACCTATAAAAAGGTGTTAGCATGTGGACGTAATGTGCTGTTCCATTCTCTTCTGTACCTAAGGTCCATCACCGTTCCCTTTGTATCCCTACGTAATTCGGTGCTCTCCGATACACACGATCGAACAGCGGAGGAGTGGTACTCAAGCGTCAACTTTAGGTTACAATATCTCCGGATGTAATTAACATTTTGCAATGCAACAAACGGCACTGATTACGTATTTGTTTATATGTTCAGATGTGCTAACTAAACTAACGGGGTTCCATTTAAGAAAACGTAGGTTTGTGTTAAATACATACTTCCGTGCATTTTTTTATGGTTTGTATTAACCAATTACACTAGCCCCTCTCCTCACGTTCGGTCTGTGGAATCGATTCGTCAGTATTTGATGTGGTTTACGAAATATATCCAGCGGTAATGTTAGGTGACTCACCCTGTATATGAAGATGGTATCTGTTCTTTCGGACAGATACCATCGGTGACCATGCAGATCGTTAGAATGAAATTACAATTAAATCAATACAATGGGATTAATACCCTTACCTGCGTACGGGCGTTGATGAACGTCAACTGGGACAGTTGAAAATGTGTGCCCCGACAGGAACTCGAACCCGGGATCACCTGCTTACATGGCAGATGGTCTATCCACCTCAGCCGCCGAGGACACAGAGGATAATGCGACTTCACGCCTCCCGTGAGACCCACATTCCCAACTTATTGTCCCGCACTATATTCGTAGTGCCCCTGCCCAATACACTCATTACTCGCGGCTTTACCGATTCCTGTATGAGTTCGGGCAATGTGTGTGCATCCACATAGAAGGCTCACGGGCCATTTGACCATCTTCAGTGCGGATGCACACACATTGCCCTAGCTCTTACAGGAATCTGTAAAGCCGTGAGTAATTAGTGTAATGGGCAGGGACACTACGAATATCGAGCGGGACAATAAGTTGGGAATGTGGGTCTCACGGAAGGCGTGCCAGAGATAAGTCCCTGCAGTCGCACTACCCTCTGTATCCTCTGTGGCTCAGATGAATAGAGCGTCTGCCACGTAAGAGGAGATCCCCGGTTTGAGTCCCTGTCGGGGCACCCATTTTCAACTGTCCCCGTTGACGTACATCATCGCGTGTATGCAGCTAAGGGTATTCATTTCATTGTATTGATTTGTCATTTCAATGTGAATTAACATTGCCCCACCGATCAGTGTAAAGCTAAAGACTCTCACTGAAACTACTTCAATATTGTAATCAATGTATCTGTTTCATCTGTATCCGCCAACGAAATAACGTCTACTGACATAACCTGGGCAGTATATCGCCTGGCCTACAGAATGATGCCAGAGGACTTCCCTTCGACACACGAAAAGGGGAGGAAGAAACCTAACAAGCCTCATTATGCCTGATTAGTAAGACGTGCCTCAGAGTTCGATATCCTTAGGAAATATCATGATCCTACCGGAGAGGCGAACAAGAGTGATTTCTTCACTGAAATTTCCCTCTCTGAACACGTTACTTAAAAATGCTACTCGTGTTGTGTACATTAAAAATGCTACTCGTGGTATGTACAAACTTTTTAACCTATTACACTCGTTCAGCTATATTCCATTCGTAATGTTCATTTGTACACATCACAGTCTTTCTGTTTGCACTTACTAAGCACCAATCATGGTTGCAGAAGTCACATGCACTAAGTGCGTAAATACCACATTGGTGAATTATGACTTTCAGTAATTCGTGTCTGGAAAGTAGGTTCAGAGCAGACATAGTTTTTGCTTTGCTAAGACGTTGATGTCTGAGTTTACAGTGGACTGACGTGCTCTCCCTCTTCCCATCACTTCCCATTCGCATGGAAATCCTCGTCGTATGAAATTAGTTCCTAAAGTCTGAAGTGTAAAGTCTTTACACAAAGCACTAGTTCTGGTGCAAAACTTTTATGAACTGAATTAATGCCGCAGTATTACTCAGTGACTTACTGGGACCACAAAAGACCTAAATCAATAACTCGCTGACGAGCTGGCGTTCACATGACCAAAATGTGAAAAGGATTTGAAACTGAAGCTGAATGAGTATTCACAAGCTTATGTTGCAGTCATGCGAATAAAACCAAGGAAGAGACGCGTGAAAGGATCGTGTAGTAGTTAGGACAAATTCCAACACCTGTACCACTGACGATGAACCAGATGACCTAGCTACATCATCACTATCAGGATTTTATGACATCGGTAACTGAGATAGTCGATTAGCAGACCGAAACATTTTCAATGTGGCGATTTAAAGACACAAGAATACTGCATTCACAGAATCTTTATCACATACGGGGGCGACATAAAAAAATATTTTCCGTGAGGATACGTGTCACCGACGGTCTCCAGCGTGAGAACCTCGTGATACCCAAAGTAGGGCTGCATCTCAAAGCAGGCGACGCGTCTGAATACCTGCATACTGCAATCGAGTCACGTAAATGATATGGCCCCAGAAGTAAGAGGAAAACGTCCATTGTTTCCGTGCGGCCAACACGTGCGCGGACTGCGTCCCCGTCGGCTCGCGTATGAGCAGCCACGTCGTTAGGCGGCTGCGGCTGCGGCTGGACGCCGAGCTCACGCATCACACGCACCACGCATCACGCACTACGCACCGCTCGAGGTCGCCGCCACTGTCCGGTGTCTGGGAAGGCAACGGCCGCGGTAAAGCACACGAGAATAGCTCGCACATTCCAGAAGGCACGAAGGAGTGTATTTGAGCATATGTGTTACTGTGAGGGCTGTACTGAGCTTTTGACATAACCCTGTGGGTGTCAGAATGGTCCGCATAAGTTGCAGTGGCCGATAATAACTCATCTCCCCGTGAGTTCAATTGCATTTGTAAAGTGTAGTGGAAAAGATAACTAATAGGCCAGGGCCGGTCCTAGCAAACATGAAACATAGGTGTTGCACCTCGCACAAGATAACAGAAAAGGAATTATACGAGGGTTAGAACTAAAAACAGTGGCAACTATTTATTCACAACCGATACAAAAGAGTTACATGTTTGCACCTGTTACCGTCCTTCAAAGTAGTCACCAGCGTTGTGTAGAACCCATTGCCAGTGATGTGGAAGACGTAGTATACCTTTAGAAGAGCCTGTTGTGTTGATGGTGCGAATGGAGCGGTCTAAAGTTATGGTGATCCTCGTGTAGGACTGTGATGGTGTTATCCTAACGCATTACGTTCCGACATGGCAGACCATCAGTGCACAGTATTACTGTTCGCTTTTGGAGCATCACCTGCGACCAGCTTTGCGAAAGAAGCGGTGGCACTTCCTGCGCAACTCTCCTATCATTTTGCACGACAATGCTCGTGCGTATACAGCGCTATCTGCGGCTGCTCTGTTCGGTCGATGGGACTGGGAAGTACTGCACCATCCACCATACTTCCCGTACTTAGGTCCTTGTGACTTTGATTTGATTCCGAAGATGAAGGAACCACTTTGTGGCATTCGCTTCAGAACTGTTCCAGAGATTCGACAGGCAGTAGACCGCTCCATTCGCACCATCAACAGAACAAAGCTCTTCTAACGGTATACTACGCCTTCCACATCGTTAGCAGCGGGTTCTACACAGCGCTGGTGACTACTGGGAAGGACAGTAACCGGTGCAAACATGTAACTCTTTTGTATTGGTTGTGAATAAATAGTTGACACTATTTAAGTTGCAACCCTCGTATAGCTACAATATGAAACACTGGTCAAATTAACACTTATTTATCATAAAGTTACCTTCCAACATGCACATGAACAAGAAATAATCACAGCATCTATTTGATCTTGAATATGTAGAGTTCACAAAAACTGACAAGTGATTAAATGAAATAATCGTATGCCATTGATGGCCGGGAGTCCCCACCTGGGCAAGTTCGGCCGCTGAATTGCAAGTCTTTGCAGTTGACGCCGTTGGGCGACTTGTGTGTATATGATGACGAAATGACGATGAGGACAACGCGACACCCAGTCCCCGAGTGGAGAAAATCTCCGACCCGGCCGCGAATCGAACCTGAACCTACTGAATGGTCTAATCTGACGCTTAAACGTCCCCGTAAAAGCCGGATAATTTAGGTGAATGTATCTAAACCTGGATCTTTAAAATGAAGTATGGAAAGACAAATCCATGGTGGACAAATAGTGATTGCCTGATTGCGCCAGGAGAAAGAGAAACTACAACATGCAAACAACGTCACTGATGGAGTCATGATGAGCGTTCGATCACTTTGGAAAGCATAACATTTCCGGAACCTGGTTGATCCTAACAACGTGTCTACAAACATTTGGTAAATCTCATATCCTGCTCACTTAAGCTGCAATTTCCTACCGTATTCTGCATTCTTCAGTCTACAAAGTAACGAGCGCTATGATCTGTGGTACTTTGCAAAACATCAGCTGTCGATTGCAGAAGCATCCCTTGTCTACACCTGCTGGTGAAGGATGTCGCCAGTGCCTACCTAAAGATTTAATAAAAGAATACATTATCCGTTGTAGGCTGTATTGTGCTTTTATTAAAATCGTGCTATTAGCTAATTTCGGCAGTGAGCCGTTATCAAGCACCTTGGTACCACCTAGTTTTGCAGACACTTCTCATTAAACCGTATACACTATTTTAATAAACCACAATACAGCGTACAACGGACAATGTATTCTTTTATTAAAAACTTAGAGGCCGTGGATCTCCACAGAAGTAAAATATTCATGACTCTGCCTTGTACGGCATGGGGTAACGTCATTAAATACCAAAGTATTTGGATAGCGATGTTGAAGATGAACAATGTGTATGGTTTAATAAGAAGTGTGTGCCAAACAAGGTGATACCAAGGTGCTCGATAATGGCTCACGGCTGAAAGTAACTATCAGCACGATATTAATAAAGCACGATACAGCCTACAAAGGACAATGTATTACTTTATTGAACACATAGAGGCTGTGGAACCCCACGGAAGCAAAATATTCTAAATATTTACCGTTTGTAGTAAGTAAATACAGTGATTGTCAGGATTAAGCCATCTACATTTACGTTAATTTCGTCTCTTTGCTGGTGGCAGTTTTGCGTTTTACAGTTTCTGCAGTTTTACTGGGTCCATGACCAGCCAGGGTAGGCAGAGAGGCCCAAGGCAGTGGCTTGGTATCCAGTCGACGGCTCTACATCCCCCCCCCCCCTCTCTTTGCCTTCTGGGAGTTCGGTTTACCTCAGAGGAGAAAGTGAGGATAATGCGATCAAGTGTCCACTCACAGCAAGTACAGTGCTGCAGCCAAAGCACTGTTTACCCTGGACACCTGAGAGCCTCCAGCAGTTTTAGCATAATGCGACCTGCGCAATGGGATATTTAGCCGTCCAGTCAAAGAAGTCGTATAACGTGCCATGATGATTAACTGCACTATTGTAGAATCTTTGTTTTTACAAGTTATGCCATGCAGTTAAGACACCTTTCAAGGAAATCTTGTTTTTCGCCAGTGGGTTGCCCACCTATAATTCTATGGTGCATGAAGTCAACCACAGGTACAGGTCTCTGCATTCCGTGAGTAGCAACATAGGTGCCTTGTTTTCAAGAATGCATTTTTCTCTTCTTAAAGCGATAGTCCCAGCTTCATGGCGCCGCTTATTATGGGGTGAACACCCTCTTATCTAAAATGTTGCAGGAGGGCTCCCCATTGGGTAATCTTAAAAAATAGGAGTGGAACGATAGTCAGGACACCAGTTTCTAAGAGATATGGAACTGGAATTTACAGTACTGGCTGTAAGGAAAACGTTAACTGAACAGCAGGAGTGTAACGCAGAATTGTATAAGAACTGTATATGTAGGAGGCAGACGATAACACGTATGTTAGGTGCGGAGTTACTTATTGTGTTAGCAAAAGTGTCATTGGACAGCATTTTACACAGCCGTAATCAATGTCACATGGGAATTACGCAGACTTTTAGAGACGAGGGGGAACTCTGTTTAGGTAGAGAACATTTGGTCTGGGGCTCTTAAGAGAGCATTTACTCTGAGGATTCCTAAGAGAAGACATCGACTGTACTTGCTGTAAGTGGACACTTGATCGCATTATCCTCACTTTCTCCTCTGAGGTAAACCGAACTCCCAGAAGGCAAAGAGAGGGGGGGGGGGGGTGGGGGGGTGGGATGTAGAGCCGTCGACTGGATACCAAGCCACTGCCTTGGGCCTCTCTGCCTACCCTGGCTGGTCATGGACCAACTGCAGAAACTGTAAAACGCAAAACTGCCACCAGCAAAGAGACGAAATTAACGCAAATGTAGATGGCTTAATCCTGACAATCACTGTATTTACTTACTACAAACGGTAAATATTTAGAATATTTTGCTTCCGTGGGGTTCCACAGCCTCTATGTGTTCAGTAAAGTAATACATTGTTCTTTGTAGGCTGTATCGTGCTTTATTAATATCGTGCTGATAGTTACTTTCAGCCGTGAGCCATTATCGAGCACCTTGGTATCACCTTGTTTGGCACACGCTTCTTATTAAACCATACACATTGTTCATCTTCAACATCGCTATCCAAATACTTTGGTATTTAATGACGTTACCCCATGCCGTACAAGGCAGAGTCATGAATATTTTGCTTCTGTGGAGATCCACGGCCTCTAAGTTTTTAATAAAAGAATACATTGTCCGTTGTACGCTGTATTGTGGTTTATTAAAATAGTGTATACGGTTTAATGAGAAGTGTCTGCAGAACTAGGTGGTACCAAGGTGCTTGATAACGGCTCACTGCCGAAATTAGCTAATAGCACGATTTTAATAAAAGCACAATACAGCCTACAACGGATAATGTATTCTTTTATTAAATATTGTATTGCATCATGTTTCAGGTGAAAAATAGGTCCTCAACTTGTTTTGTATTTATAATAAATGGTTGAAGCTCCGTCATAAGTTGCATGTCAAGTATCTTTTTTATTTCTTTGATGACTAGTTTCGGACACCTACGTGCATTTTTTAACGACCCGTATCGTGTGACAAAACAGGCGAAAGCCTATGAGCAAAAGCTGTCCCTGTAGTGATGATCAAAGGAGCACTACGGTCGATTCAACAACAGTGAAAATACAACATAGGACAGACATAAGTCAGTGCCAGCCAGCGCGACAGTGACTAACCTGGAGTTTTCTAAAGGCATGGCAGTCCTTAAGACGTCGTACAGACACTTGTGCTACGTTGAATATTGAGCACTTCCCCTGGCGATAGTTCACAAGTGCAGGTCGAAAGTAAAAGCGAGAAAGTTACATTACAAGCTGTGCTACGTCACAGTAGAACAGTAGTGTTTCCATTTGTTTACTTATTTGCTTACTGCATTCTGTAGGTCGTTTGTAGGAGCAAATGAAAGGTCAGAGGAACTAACCAGGTGAGTCAATTTTTACGAAACTCGAGAAAAAGCTGTTTTAATGCTTTCAGTGTGATTCCATTTTTATATAAATACACAATATAACTTGTATTTCATAAATTAAACATCATGGGTCATTGGATGTGCAAATAAGGTTATTGGCATCCGGCGTTTTCCCAGAATGAGATAATTTCCCAAACTGGGGTAAAATGTCATTCGGAGAGGAGAAAGAAACAGGAAAGTCAAGAGAAACAGAGGCAATAATTCCATAATAATCACGACTACACGAATTTCTGGTTGTGGTAATACAGCGATAGTACTCACATTACGTTCCTGTAGCTGAGGGGCAGCTGACTGAAGAACTGCACAGTACCAGGACAGAAAAACTTCATTTTCTTGTGCCTTCGACCCGCATCGGGTTAGTGTCAGAAAGGTCATTAGCGGATTTCGCATGCTTAGTTTAAGGGGTAGCCGGATGCCCTTCCGATTGCCGGACATTTGCCACACCGGACATTTGCCACGCCGGACATTTGCCACACTTGCCCCTTCGCCAGGTAGCGATCCCTCAGGTAAGGGACGTCCTTCCCCGCACTACCTCTGTCCGCTTTCAAACCGCCGTCTCCACATCTTACTCGACACAACCAGTACGTAAGGGACCTTCTTCTTCGACATCTTGGCCAGATACAGAGCTTCTTTTCCGAAATCGAAGTATTTATAACTTTTGGGAAACGAACACAATACCGACGATTATGTCAGTATGTAATTAGTTCTGCCATGGTAGCTTCCTTTCACGCATACTGATTGTGATAGAAACAGTCCATCGGCATGGGAGCAACAAGAAGGAACGATGTAACGAGAATGCGAATGTACGCTAATCATTTGTTTTTGAGCACTACATTTGTGCCTACTTTAATTACTACAACTACATACCCAAAAGACAATAGGGAAAGAAGAAATGGGTATGTGAATGTTTGAAAAGAAGAACGACATACTCCATATTAATTTACTCTCTAAAAACATTAGTTAATAAAGTGTGGCGGGACAATGTTCAAAACATAACTGAAAACACTTTCACTAAACAGAGATAAGAACATCTATGATTGACATGGCATCTAAAGTCGACTTACAATTTTAAAATGTTAGAAATAAGGAAATGAAGTGATACAGAATGCTACGCTTGTAACGTACGTTGTTGCCGGCCGGAGTGGCCGAGCGGTTCTAGGCGCTACAGTCCGGAACCGCGCTGCTGCAACAGTCGCAGGTTCGAATCCTGCCTCGGGCATGGATGTGTGTGATGTCCTTAGGTTAGTTAGGTTAAAGTAGTTCTAAGTTCTAGGGGACTGATGACCTCAGAAGTTAAGTCCCATAGTGCTCAGAGCCATTTTTTAACGTACATTGTTTAGCTCTGGTATATACAGGGTCACAGAGAAAGCATCTTAGGTTCTGGAGGGAAAAGCCGTAATTGTAATTATCTGCACTACAACAGAATCATGAAGGACAACTTAAGGAAAAATAATGTAACCTCACAATCGACTTTGAAGCAGATAGTTTCTGTGACTTAGTATGGGCAGATGTTATATTCGACAACTGTAAAAAATTAATAACTGGCTCCTTTTACCAACACCCTGTCTCAGATGAAACAGTTGCTGAACAGTTCAAAGAAAACTTGACTCTCATCACAAATAGGTACCCTACTCATACAATTATAGTTGGCAATTACTTTAATCTACCTTCCGCATGTTGACAAAAATACATTTTCATACCCTATTGTAAATAGCAAACAACTTCCGTAATTGTTCTAAATGCTTTTTTTAAATTATTTTTAACAATTTGTTGACGAGGCCATTCAAATTGTAAATGGTTGCGAAAACACACTTGACCTTTTAGCCACAAATAATCCTGAGCATCACGACGGATACAGGGATTAGTGAACACGCACTCGTAGCGAGGCTCACTTCCGTAACAAAGAAATTCACCAAAACTAAACTCGAAATATATCTATTTATAAAAGCAGCTAAAAATTCGGGTGACGTCTTTCTAAGAGATAGTCTCTAATCCTTCCAAACTATGTAAATGAAGGCCATATGTGGCTTAAATTCAAAGAAATTGTATCAACAGCACTCGAGACATTCATACGAAATAAATTAATAAGTGACGGAACTGATCCACGATGGTACACAAAAAACGACAGAAAGCTGTTGCAGCAGCACCGCAAAAGGCACGTATAATTTAGACGAACGCAAAGTCTCCAAGATTGGCGAAGTTTTACTGAGGCTCGAAATTTGGTGCGGATTTCAACGCGAGATGTATTTAATAGTTTCCACAACGAAACTCGCTCTAGAAATGTGGCGGAAAATCCAAAGAGATACTGGTCCCATGTTAAGTAAACCAGCGGAAAGGCTCGGTAAGTACCTTTACTACGCGACAGCGACGGTAATGTTACTGATGATAGTGCCACTAAAGTGGAGTTAGTAAACGCAGTTTCCGAAATTCCTTCACCAAAGAAGACGAAGTAAATATTCCAGAATTCGAAATGAGAACAGCTGCAAAGCAACTGAAATTACACTGTCACAGAGGAAATGATCAAATATCTTCTCAAAAAGTCTCTAATGTATAAGAAAAGTAGGTCTAATACATTTGTTTCTGATGTTCTTTAATAACAATTAATTTTCAGTAGTGAGTTCCTTGCTTTTATTGACCTGCTTAAAGATAATCAACAATTTAGTAAGAAATTTTAATTTTTAAAGGACTATATCTAAATGTACTTAAGTAGATTTACATCTACTATAAATGTTTGCAGCTAAACTTAAATAAAAAATATTTGAGGTGCCAAAATTGTCAACCTTAGGATCAGATCAGTTTTGAGATGTCAATTTTAGGTGCAATTGAAAGGTTCAGTTCCCATTTTCTTTCACAAAAGCGTATACTCTCAGTTTAACAAATCATGATACTTTAGGTGATAGTTGCGATTCTGAAGCTTCAGAAAATTATTTTAGAACTCACAATTATTTAATAGTATGGCCATATTATTGGAAGGAAGAAAAAAGTTATCTTAACGTGACAACAATAGGGATACTTTAGTGAGGCTTGAAACACTTTTTAATTTTTACATTAAACGCTGATTCGCATCACACTTTGCACAGGCTTTGGACCGTGAAAGTGACAAATGACCATCTACCATTCGGGCGTGTGTAAAATCAGCTTAAACACGCTGAACTAATGTACACTCCATTTACAATTACAACTTAATATTAGCTGCTATAATGCTGCTTCAGTGTTTTAATAATTTTATCTCAGTCATCTGCGAGGACTCAATGGTCTTCATAGTTTTTAATACATTATTTTTAACGTATTTTAGTCCAGTTTCTGAATATGGGCAATGGCTTTCAAGCAAGGCCTAATGTTGCCAGTCTCTTCATAATTCTTTATGATTCTCTCTATCCTGTCGTCCAGCTTCAAGTACTTCTTCTTCCTCTTCTTACCTTCAAGATTCATTTCCAATTTCATGTTGTGCAGTTTGTGAGCGCTGCTTCCTTTTTCAAGCACTGTACCAAATAGTTGATTCTAAGGTGAGGGTTTCCAATAATACTATTTATTTTGTTGCCAGCCTCCAACAGCATTCGTCGTTCGGTGCCTTTTTCTATAACAGTCCCACATTTCTACTGCGATATCCTCATTCTCTAGTCAGTTATCCACAAAGTAGTCAAAATATTGAGAGAACCTTTCGTTAAGCCCGCATCTCGTGGTCGTGCGGTAGCGTTCTCGCTTCCCACGCCCGGGTTCCCGGGTTCGATTCCCGGCGGGGTCAGGGATTTTCTCTGCCTCGTGATGGCTGGGTGTTGTGTGCTGTCCTTAGGTTAGTTAGGTTTAAGTAGTTCTAAGTTCTGGGGGACTTATGACCACAGCAGTTGAGTCCCATAGTGCTCAGAGCCATTTGAACCATTTGAACCTTTCGTTATCAGGAGCTTCTGCATGAATCTCAATCCATCCACTGCTTACGTCCTCCGGTTTTACAACTGCCAGCGCTGCACACATGCTGACGTGAAGTCTTAAATCCTAGCGGCACTCCTCAGCTAGACCGAGAACTCGAATTCTTCTCCACAAACTCTTCTTCATATGGAAATAGAATCCAGTTTTTTCAGCTGTGGGAAAAACTTGACGAATGGCCAATATCGCAGCTGCCTCAAAGTCCACCTTTACTTGTTTATGACACCACTAAGTCACTGCCTGTTTTGTTAGACGAAACAGACGAACCTATGTGTCTTTCTTCTTATTAGGGAGCAGTGCAAATATAGTATGAAGAATGTTTGTTTCTTTAATCGGGCCTCCTAAGCCTAAGTGTATGGTGTAGATCTGTGCAAACTGGTTGCTGCATCTCTTAAATGTTCCATCCATAAAAAAAATGGGAACATGTTTTTACTTTCTTTTCCTGTGCTTCCACTAAAAATCATTATTCTCACCTCTGATCTATCGTCTTCCAGATGAAAACTACTGCCATCTCCCATTTTTAATAGATCTTCATGAAGATCAACTTCATAAGAGTTCTTAGGCTCTTGTTGGTTCCCCCACTCTTGATTCCATCGACGACGCTTGGTTCTCTTCATAGATTCTGAATTAGGCATCACTGTAACAAAGTCATAAACTTTATTTTGTAGATTTCCCATTTCATCCGCGTATATCTCCGATAACTGTGTAGTTTCTTCTCGAGACCTTCTCTTCGCCCTTTCCACTTGCTTTCTCACTTTCAGAGCCGCATTGTCAGGTGGTCCACAGAGATGTTCTAATACGTTCAACACTTTCCCTTGCAATGATCCGCTTTTTGGCGTAAGCACATCCATGTAACTACACGTTTTTTAGAATCCCTCTGTTTAAGATACGCGTAACGAGCAGGAGGCCTGCCCTTGTTCGTTGTAGTAACTTCCATACTGATGGTCACGTTAGGAACTTCGAAAGCAAACTGGGCGGGCGGGTGAGGAGGAGGAGGAGGAGGAGGGGGGGGGACAAGGGACCCAGCCCTTCGGAGCAGGTAAAATCGTGGCAAATGTCCGGTGTGGCAAATGTCCGGTGTGGCAAATGTCCGGCCACCGCCCTTCCTGCCATCACCACGTTATCCCTCTCCCCACCCTCGGGATTACAATATGTGTACCTCAGCTGTCATCATAGTTATTTATGTGAAAGTTAGCGAACATTTTCTAAACATTTGCGAAGCGTGTAACTGAGGTGGGCCTTCTGTACCGGTCCGGTATTCACCTAGAGGGACGTAGGAATCCGCCTAAAAGTCACATCCTGGCTGGCTGGCACACCGAACCTTGTCGTCAATCCGCCGAGCGAATTCCATCCGTATGCGGCACACCCCGCTGTCCGAAAGTGGTGCTTTAACACGCACAGCTAATTGGGCGGGTGACTGCAGAACTTAATCAGGATTCGCAAATCTTTATATTCTAGCCTGTTAATTGGAATCAGATCTAGAATGAACAACGCAATTGTTGAGTTGGATTACAGAAGATAACTTCAAAGGTGTTGTGCACTAGATAATTAAGGAACTCTGAAGTTAAACGTGCAACCGATGCGGGTCGAAGGCACAAGAAAATGGAGTTTTCCTGTCCTGGTACTGTGTAGTTCTTCAGTCAGCTGCCCCTGAGGTATAAAAAATGGTTCAAATGGCTCTGAGCACTATGGACATAACATCTGAGGTCATCAGTCCCCTAGAACTTAGAACTACTTAAACCTAACTAACCCAAGGACATCACACACATACATGCCCGAGGCAGGATTCGAACCTGCGACCGTAGCGGTCGCGCGGTTCCAGACTGTAGCGCCTAGAACCGCTCTGCCACTCCGGCCGGCCCCTCAGGTATAGAAACATAATGTGAGTACTATCACTGTATTAGCACAACCAGAAATTCGTGTAGTCATGATTATTATGGAATTATTGCCTCTGTTTCTCTTGACTTACCTGTTTCTTTCACCTCTACGAATGACTTTTGACTCCATTTTGGAAATTATCTCATTCTGGGAAAACACTGGATGCCTTATTTGCACATCCAATGACCCAAGACGTTTAATTTATGAAATAAAAATTGTATTATATGCTTGGTTAATATTGTTATGGTGCTCTTATGATGCCAGTTTACATTCCTCCTTTATAAGTCGTTTGATATTTCAGCATTCGGCAGAGGCTGAATTCAGATGATACTACCTAAAAGGCTGCTTTGAATCCGACAGTGTTTTCCATTGTAAAACCAATTCTTGATTAACATTGACCACACTGAAAGGAGATGGCTCACATACGGATCCGTCGATGATTTCCTCGAGCCGCGCCGTGTGGCCGCGTGGTTTGAGGCGTCATGTCATGGATTGAGCAGCCTCTCCCGCCGGAGGTTCGAATCCTCCCTCGGGCATGGGTGAGTGTGTTGTCCTTAGCATAAGTTAGTTTAAGTAGTGTGTAAGTCTAGGGACCGATGACCTCAGCAGTTTGGTCCCTTAGGAATTCACACACATTTGAACATTTTTTTTTTTTTATTTCGTTGAAACCTATGCGTGTTTTTATCTGTGCCCTTACATTCCATAATCAAATTTTTATCTCATTCTAAGTACGTATATGCGAATAGTCACGAACAAGGAATGTAATAATGATCTTTAGATAATTAATTTGAGTGACGGTCATATAATAAATGACGCGGAAGCTGAAGTTTTTATTTCATCAGCAGAAACTCAAAACAAATCCATATGGAGCTCTTCAGTGTCCTCATCCAGGGCACGAGTGATGAAGTGAAAACGGATAACTTCACTTCATTTGCGCCCTTTTTTATAATTCGTTCAGGATAAACATAAAAAAGGATTTACCTGTTGCAAGAACGTGGATATTGAACGAATACATCGAAAGTTGCCGCCTCAAGGATACATATTTTGCGAATTTTATGCAGATTGTCATCGTCTTTTGTTTTTCCGTGCCTTCTGTTTACTGTGGGAGAGAATCCTGTTCACTCTTACCTCTCCTGGCCGAATGTATCACCCGCTCTTTTCCCCTGAAAAATTGGCTTGCCTGTTTCTTCCCCTTACAGCAAAACTTTGAATGCTAATTTCCATGGAGCCGCTTTTTTTCCCGGTTTTAGCATTTCAACAGAGGCGTAGGTGAATCTGAAATGACCTGAAGCATTAAGTTAATGTCGAAAAAAAGTCACTTACTGGCTCTTTCCCCTAACACTTCAAACAGCTTGCAATAGAAGAGATGTGCTTCACAGTGGCGAAGATGAACATGTGTTCGTAGCTCTTAAGGTATGCATTTTAGATCCGATGTTTGTTGGATATTTCTTCTTGTTTTGGTCCGTAATACCGCTTCGCAAAATATGGAATAGGTTTTCTTAACACTGTATTACAGTACCTGTGTATGGAGTTCTGACAGAGCCTTTTATTACTAACATGGAGTAGAACACAGATGTAGCATTTCGCTCACGATAGACAGGGCTTTTCAGAAGAATGGTCAATATTCAGGGTATGACAGCAATGATCATTCGAAACAAGACAGTCAATTAAACGTGGGCTGTAAAACGCATACCTTAAGAGCTATGAGCACTCGGTCATCTTCGCTACTTTGAAACATAACATTTCGAATGAACAAGCACTCGTAACCAGAATGAGATTTTTACTCTGCTATGAAACTTCCTGGCAGATTAAAAGTGTGTGCCCGACCGAGGCTCGAAATCGGGACCTTTGCCTTTCGTGTGTAAGTGATCTACCATCTGAGCTAACCAAGCCCCACTCACAATCCGTCCTCACAGCTTCAATTCTGCCAGTACCTCGTCTCCTACCTTCCAAACTTCACAGAAGCTCTTCTGCGAGGTTGCAGAACTAGCAGTCCTGGAAGAAAGAATGTTGCGTAGACATGGCTTAGCCACAGCCTGGGGGATGTTTCCAGAATGAGATTTTCACTCTGCAGCGGAGTGTGCGCTGTTATGAAACTTCCTTGGCAGATTAAAACTGCGTGCCAGACCGAGACTCGGACTAGGGATCTTTGCCTTTCGCAGGCAAGTGCTCTACCATCTGAGATACCCAAGCACGACTCACGACCCGTCCTCACAGCTTCAATTCTGCCACTACCTCGTCTCTTACAGAAGAGCTTCTGTGAAGTCTGGAAGGTAGGAGACGAGGTTCTGGCAGAATTGAAGCTGTGAGGAGGGGTCGTGAGTCATGCATGGTTAGGTCAGATGGTAGAGCAATTGCCTGCGGAAGGCAAAGGTCCCGAGCTCCAGTCTCGGTGCAGCACACAGTTTCAATCTGCCAGGAAGTTTCGAGAGCTCATAACTTTTAAGGTATGCGTTTTATAGCCTTTTCTTTCTAATGTTCATTCCTGCCATATTCCTGAATATTGGTAGTCACTTCCGAAACACCGAAGGTGAACCTGAGGCCCTCCGACAGAATGTCAGACAGTGTTCAGTGATAGTTTCTGAATGTAAGACACAGGTGGTTAGCGTCGAGTGACAACTGACCGACGTGGAGGAAGTAGCGATCGGTGTGCACGCAGCACGCCATCGTCACAGACGGATGCGTGCTGACCGACAGCTGTCGGCCGTTCCGTTCCGTCCTGTTCCGTTCCGCTGTGTCCCGCTCTGCTCCGGCGTTCCGACGCGCACGTCGCAGGCCTTCTGAGCTCGCGGTAATCGCGCGCTCTTTGTCTTGCACCTCGCACGCCGCTGCCGGCGTTGTTATTATTTTTATTGGCCGGCGCGTAGTCGTTAAGGGTCATGACGTGTGAGAAATTTCGCCATTACGGGCGTGGGTGAGTTGGTGTTGTCGGGCCATAAAGGCAGCACGGGCAGGCATGCGGCCCGCAGCGCCGCGCGCGCCACGCCGCCCCCTCGGCCGCCGCCAGCGCGGGGGCGGAAGGCCCTCCGTCCTAAGCAGTCCCCCTCCGCCGACAGTCCCCAGCCGCTGCCAGCAAAAGGTTGCAAACTTCGATTCTTTCACAAACAGTTTTGAGGCTCTGTTTACTATTACTTCGCACTTATGCATACATATGCAATTGTATTTTCTGATCAAAAGTATTTCGACTCTTATTAGTGGTTATTAATGGGGGGGATCCACTCTTCAGCCTTACGACATCTTCAGCTCTGATGGGACACTTTCAATGAGGTATCTGAATGTCTGAGGAGAAATGGCAGCCTATTCTTCTTCAAAAGCTGAAAACGGAGAGGATTATGATGTTGGACTCTGGGGCCTGGACTGAAGTCGGCATTCTGACTTAGTCGAAAGGTGTTCCATTGTGTCCAGGTCGGGTCTCTGGAGAGACCAGTATATTTCGGGAATGTCATTGTTCCAAAATCACTGGCTCACAGATGCTACTTTATGTCAGAGTCTATAGTCATCATGATACTGTCAATCATCGTATCCGAATACAGTGTTCCAAAATGTATTGATATCCTTTAACATTTCGAGCGGTCTGGAGGGCAATGAGGAGCCCACACCCGAAAACCACGAAAAGCACCGAATTACCTGAACACTACCTCCTCCATACTACACTTTTCGCATTACACATGACGGTAGATGACTTTCTAAAGGCATTCGTCAAACAAAAACCCTTCGACCGTATTGCTACACCATACACGATGATCTATTGCTCCTTGCAAATCAGCCACTGTTCGGCACCATCAGTCTCTATTTCACCTCAAGCGTTGCTTAGCACTGAGTTCAGAAATATGAGGCTTATGAGGAGCTTCCTGACTATTGTACCCCATTATCTTCAGCTCCTTAAGGACAGTCATTGTCCTAGCTGTCCTCCCCCGGTATCTGAATGGTCAGCGTGACGGATTGTCAATCCTCTAGGCCCGATTTCCATTCCCGGCTGGGTCCAGGAATTTTCTCCGCCCTGGAATTGGGTGTCGTGCTGTCCTTATCATCATCCTTCCATTCTCATCGACTGCAGGTCTCCGAAGTGGCGTCAAATTGAAAGACCGGCACCCAGCGAACAGTCTGTCCGACGGGGGACACTACCCGCACGAATAAATAAATAAATAAATTGTTCAAAATGGTTCAAATGGCTCTGAGCACTATGGGACTCAACATCTGAGGTCATAAGTCCCCTAGAACTTAGAACTACTTAAACCTATCTAACCTAAGGACATCACACACATCCATGCCCGAGGCAGGATTCGAACCTGCGACAGTAGCAGTCACGCGGTTCCAGATTGAAGCGCCTAGAACCGCTCGGCCACCCCGGCCGGCAAATAAATTGTCCTAGCTGGACTGCTGGTTGCACTTTGCAACTCTCGAGTGATTCTGTTACGCCGTAAATTCAAGCGCCGGCACGCCAGACGCGAACGTTAGAGCAGAGAGCGCTGTGAGGCGACGTCAGCCAATTGCACGATGACCAACCCCTCTCCAGGATGACAACACGACGGCAGAGCCCTCTACACGAAGAGGACATAATTGCCGTTCCGCCTGGCCGCGGCCAGTTCTGCGCGTTGAACGAGAAGCGTCAAGACCAACGACCTGGATAGAAGCATTCACTGTATTACGAATTGTATACACTAAAGAGATTTCTTGTTTGTCACCCTTTGCTCGAGACACATCTGTATTTCTCAGAGTTAAGTATTGTCATTTATCTTCTGTACATAAAATTCATTAATACAATTTGTTGTCTAGCGATCCGAGAAGCAGGTTTCCTAGGCACCCCATGTTTGACGAGCAGGCAAGATACAACAGATTCCTTCCACCCACTTATAAGCACCTCCCCCAGCCTTCGACGGTCCCTGTCCATCATTGCATGAGGTCTGCCTGTTTCGCTTTAGCTGTGGATGTTCAAATGGCTCTGAGCACTATGTGACTTAACTTATGAGGTCATCAGTCGCCTAGAACTTAGAACTAATTAAACCTAACTAACCTAAGGACATCACACACATCCATGCCCGAGGCAGGACTCGAACCTGCGACCGTAGCGGTCGCTCGGTTCCAGCCTGTAGTGCCTAGAACCACACGTGTGGATGTTCCTTCGCGGTTCCACTTGACAGGCACGTCACCGACTGTCACCTTGGACAGTGTCCGCCCCTGGTAGCTGAGTGGTCAGCGCGACGGAATGTCGTACCTAACGGCCCGGGTTCGATTCCCGGCTGGGTCGGAGATATCCTCTGCTCAGGGACTGGGTGTTGTGTTGTTCTTATCGTCATCATTTCATCCCCATCGACATTCAAGTCGCCGAAGTGGCGTCAACTTGAAAGACTTGCACCAGGCGAACGGTCTACCCGACGGGAGGCCCTAGCCACACGGCTTTGACTTGGACAGTTGAAATGTTCCTGATTGATTTGTTGTTGCAATAACATCCAATGACAAGTCCATGTTCGAAGTAACAGAGCTCTCCTGTATGACCCATTCTGCTGTTACTGTTTCTATGTTGATAAGACAGTAGTTCAAAATGTTTAAATGTGTGTGAAAATTTATGGGACTTAACTGCTAAGGTCATCAGTCCCTAAGCTTACACAATACTTAACCTAAATTATCCTCAGGATAAGCACACACACCCATGTCCGAGGGAGGACTCGAACCTCCGCCGGGACCAGCCGCACAGTCCATGACTGTAGCGCCTGAGACCGCTCGGCTAATCCCGCGCGGCGGCAGTAGTTCCTACCTCCTTTCTTTCTGGCTGTCCACATGTCGTGACATTGAGTGGTCGATTCTGCTTTACAGAGGAGTGTTCCGATAGTTGTGATCAGACAGAAAATTTGACTTACTGTGCAGTTTTATGAAGGGAGGAATTTGTATTCAATACAACATATAAATTTATCAGCTAACTTTAGGAGAATACAGTGTCGTGTCACCTATGAATCTCGAAAATGGCCAGAATTTATAAAAAATTTGGCACTTTATATTAACTGTGTTTTTCAGATGCTTTCCTGAAGTTTAGCCTTCGTTTGCGGCCTGGCTGGCTGTAGATGAGATTCAAGCCGGATTATAGCGCACCATATCTGCCGCCAACGGAGAGTCGGACGCAGTTAGTGAATCCACAGGCGTAATCACCAAACGACAGGAAGCTGAGAAAAGGCAAGGCCGAAGGGGAAAGACACTGCACCAAGAACAAGAAAAACAGCAAGACTGACTTACCGAAAGGAGATGGCAACGATCGAAAGATACAGTTTTCCCCTCATCTCTGTGCTCACAGACTTGTGTTCACAACTCTCAGAGCAGCACTGGCAGTGACGAGTGCACACTTTTATTTTATAAGGTTGTTAAATTTGTGAAGTTTTTGGCTGTTATGATCCTTGACGTAGGTAGTCCTTCAAATTTTCTAGAATGCTTTCCAGATGATATATTTATGTCAGTTGTAGTTTCTTGAAATTTGTAGCGAACGGATGTAGTAAACGGTGACATAAACACATTATTATTATTGTTATTATTACATTAACACGTTTATGTGTTTTATTGTTTTTAAACTATTTATTTTTATTATTTTAAAACATGTTTTCAACTGTTTTTTTTTCTATTTGTATTAAAATTGTAGGCTTCTGTGGCATGTTAGAAGTGGGAGCCACGTTATGTCCTGTATGGGGCAGCGGGGCTGGTGGAGAGTTGGGGAGAGGGACAGTAACAAACTGCGACACCTCCAGAATCAAACAACAAACCCGGGCCGTTGGAGAAATCTGTCAACGGCTTGCTATGAGCCAAGGAACAGATCAAATATATGGAGAAACTAACTAACCTAATGACCTTGAAAGCGTAGCGAAAGTGATCGTCTTTCGTGTGTCTTTACTTGTTGTTGTTGTGGTCTTCAGTCCTGAGACTGGTTTGATGCAGCTCTCCACGCTACTCTATCCTGTGCAAGCTTCTTCATCTCCCAGTACCTACTGCATCCTACATCCTTCTGAATCTGTTTAGTGTATTCATCTTTTGGTCTCCCTCTACGATTTTTACCCTCCACGCTGCCCGCCAATACTAAATTGGTGATCCCTTGATGCCTCAAAACTTGTCCTACCAACCTATCCCTTCTTCTAGTCAAGTTGTGCCACAAACTCCTCTTCTCCCCTATTCAGTACCTCCTCATTCGTTATGTGATCTACCCATCTAATCTTCAGCATTCTTCTGTAGCACCACATTTCGAAAGCTTCTATTCTCTTCTTGTCCAAACTATTTATCGTCCATGTTTCACTTCCACACATGGCTACACTCCATACATATACTTTCAGAAACGACTTCCTGACACTTAAATCTATACTCGATGTTAACAAATTTCTCTTCTTCAGAAACGCTTTCTTTCCTTAATCATTCATTTTCCTTCACATCCGTGAAATTTGTTTACTTGTCAGTCCGTATAATGACGTGATACCATCTTTTTCTATCTTGCAACAATTTTTCTCTCTCTGAATATCTACAGTCCCTAATATAGTCTCTAATCAATATTTTTCAAAATGTTCTGCACTTTATGTCTGTCTCCAGTTTTTCAGTTTCTCTGCTTCCACTGACAACGAAAGTACTTTTGTACATTAAATTAATCTGTCTCTTACTCTATCAAGGATTTTTCTCATTCTCGTATAGTTCTTTTAAGGAAAGTTGTGTCTTTTACTTTATTTCCTATGTATTTTTGTGCAGCCGCATTGCGAATGGCCTCATCTTACTCTTCTGATGTTGAACTACACGTTGCCGTACCACTCCGAAGGCTTCATTTGTCAAACATATTACTGGAATACAAACAATTATTCGTAGCTGGATATTGGCTGACGGGAGGCGTGTAATTGTGAACCGATGAGTCATGAGTTGATGCGACGTGTTGAGTGCGACAACGGCTGAAAAAGGCGTTCAACCCTAAGTATTTGGAAGGTGTAGTTGAAACTGTAGGTGGTTGCGCGATGTTTTGCGAGTGTTTTTCGCACAAGTATTTGGCTACCAAGTTGACAACAGCCCCTTGACAGGGCTGCACACATACGTCTGACAATCATTTAGCAACATTATCTCAAATGGATTGGCTTTCTAAATCTTCCGTTCTTAAGCCCTTAGAAAATGTCTTGGGCTATTTTGAATATTGGATTAAAATTAGCAGTCATCCTATCTGCAGGGTCTAGTAATGATCACTGAGTGGCTACAGGTCAATACGGCACACCTTAAGCAAATGTGAATCGCCTTCCTCGTCAGCAGAGGCCATTTTCAAAGGTGGAAGGTGTGTAATACGGTGTAAAGGAGCGTTTATACCTGTCCGCCTTGCGGTTAGTCGCCATAGTTTGCCCCACACGGAAACAGAGTCGTCCAGTGTTAACACAGGTGGGAATGGAATCTCGCACGCACATGCTGAGGTTGTTGTTGTGTAGTCTTCAGTCCAGAGACTGGTTTGATGCAGCTCTCCTTGCTACTCTATCCTGTGCAAGCGTCTTCATCTCCCAGTACCTACTGCAACCAACATCCTTCTGAATGTGTTTAGTGTACACATCTCTTGGTCTACCTCTTCGATTTTTACCCTCCACGCTAGCCTCCAATACTAAATTGGTGATCCCTTGATGCCTCAGAATGTGTCCTACCAACCGGTCCCTTCTTCTAGTCAAGTTGTGCCACAAACTCCTCTTCTCCCCTATTCAGTACCTCCTCATTCGTTATGTGATCTACCCATCTAATCTTCAGCATTCTTCTGTAGCACCACATTTCGAAAGCTTCTATTCTCTTCTTGTCCAAACTATTTATCGTCCATGTTTCACTTTCATACATGGCTACACTCCATACATATACTTTCAGAAACGACTTCCTGACACTTAAATCTATACTCGATGTTAACAAATTTCTCTTCTTCAGAAACGCTTTCTTTCCTTAATCATTCATTTTCCTTCTTCGGTACTATGTTGAGATACACACAGGTGTCTATTAGATATTCTTATGGAAAAAGACTTTGAATCTGGAATGGAGATTAACTGCAAAGGATAGTAATAGCCAACCAATACTCCTGTGCCTATAATTGTTGCGGACTCGCAAAAGGGTAACGAACTATCGCTCCTGAAATATTTACGCTGATCAATATAGAGCCGGTCACTATGGCCGAGTGGTTCTAGGCGCTTCAGTCCAGAACCATGCTGCTGGTACGGTCGCAGGTTCGAATTCTCCCTCGGGAATGGATGTGTGTGTTGCCCTTAGGTTAGTTAGGTTTAAGTAGAAACTTCTTAGCAGATTAAAACTGTGTGCCGGACCGAGACTCAAACTCGGGACCTTTGCCTTTCTCGGGCAAGTGCTTTACGACTGAGCTACCCAAGCACGACTCATGCCCCGTCCTCACAGCTTTAATTCCGCCAGTAAATCGTCTCCTACCTTCCAAACTTCACAGAAGCTCTCCTGCGAACCTTGCAGAAGTAGCACTCCTGGAAGAAATTGCTGAGACATGGCTTAGCCACAGCCTAGGGGATGTTTCTAGAAAATTTCATTCTAGAAACATCCCCCAGGCTGTGGCTAAGCCATGTCTCCGCAATATCCTTTCTTCCAGGAGTGCTAGTTCTGCAGGGTTCGCAGGAGAGCTTCTGTGAAGTTTGGAAGGTAGGAGACGAGGTACTCCAACTGGTGGACGAGTGTCTCAGCACTACTTACAGAGACTTTCAGTTGTGCTGGGAGTTGTTTCACTGTGAACCGTGTGCTGCAGGTAGGCATGCAGGAGACTGGAGAGATTTGCGCGACCTTGTTGCGATGAGGATAGACGTCTCGCCCACCGACACGCCGTGCTTTTGTTCAGCACCAGGTGTCCATAGACAATCTGAAAACACCTGGGAATAACTGCGATGCTTGGTTTTCCACGAAAAGAAACTCAATGACAGCTCACTGCTAGGATCGCATCTCCGTTACAGACGTCATTTTGAAGGCTGTGTGTAGCGCCACCACCAATAGCAACTTAACGAAACCATAGGGCCTGAAGCAGCAAATTCCGTGTTTTTTAAACCGATATTGGCCTCGAAGTAAATGTCGTGCATTACTCATTAAACGCCCATCGCATTCGTCATCGGAAGCACAAGACAAAACTCTTCTTATTTCGGCTTGTCTACAGTTTCCCTACATTTTGGACTTAAGTCGTCATTATTCTGTATTCCTTTTCTATATCTGATGCCAACAGCTTACATTCTGATAAGCACCCACTTGTAATGCACCCTGTAATATCGTCATCCACGATTAAGATCAACAGCGATGTTGAATATGCCCTGTCTGGAATTACTTGAAATTAAATCAATAGGGAGAGAGGGGACTTCAGGACACACGGCTCAAAATCTCCAGATTGTATGTCGTTGTCGTGGATTAAATCCGAAAATTATTGACAGTGTCTTAAAAAATTATGACGATAACGACTCCTTTGTCGGAAAGGCTCCAACCGTAGTTTCATTATGTCACGCGTTTTTATTCTTGGATAAAAAGAAGTTTCTTAGCCGTTACCCATTCCTTTCAGCGTCACGCTTGCCCTTTCATGTCAACAATTTCCGAGAAAACTCGACAATAACAGAGTTTTCAACCTATTAAAGGAAGCATTTTCAAAACCCTACGTGGACTGAGATGCCACTGTTTGTAAATAAATTCTAGGAAAAAAAAGTAAGAAATAAAAAAATTAAAAGCAATTAGAAGATTTATTCAAGAGAAAGAGCTTCACGAATTTAGTAAGTCAATGACGCCTTGGTCCACCTTAGACCCTTATGCAAGCAGTTGTTCGGCTTGCCATTGATTGACAGAGTTGTTGGATGTCTTTCCAAGGGAAATCATGCCACGTTGTGTCCAACTGTCATCATAACGTAACAATCCCGAGCTGGTTTTGCGGGCGTCAGTCAAGCTGGTATCACACAGTTGTTCGGGGCCCTCCAGACACGTTTTCTCTGGTCATTGGGGATCGGTTCGAAGCGGTACTCTTCACTGAAGACATTTCTACTCCAGCCAATGACGTTCCAGGCCCCGATGACCACCGATGATGTGTTTGGTGACACCCTAGTCAGCGGTGGAATACCAACCTGACTGCCACCCTCCATACCGCCCGACAACCATGGCTGATGGTCTGGGTGCTATTTCATTTCATAGCAGGACCGCTTTGGTTGTCGTCCTCGGCACCTTTACAGTACAGCGGTACGTCGACGATATTCTACACCCCGTTTTGTTGCCCTTTATGGCAAGCCATCCTGAGATTATATTTCAGCAAGATAACGCCCGTTCGCACACGGCGGGAGTTTCCACTGCCTGTCTTCGTGATTGTCAAACCCCACCTCCGCCAGCAAGATTGCCACATCTCTCCGCAGTTGAGAATGCTTGGATCATTATGAGCAGGGCCCTCCAACCAGCTCAGGATTCTGACGATCTAACGCTCCAATGGGACAGTATTTGGCACAATAACCTTCAGGAGGATGTCCAACAACTCTATGAATCAACGCCAACCCGAAAAACTGTTTACATAAGGGCCAGAGGTGGACCAACGCATTAATCACTTGCTCAATTTGTGGAGCTCTTTCTCTTGAACAAATCATTTAATTTTTCTGCAACTGTAACCATTTGCTTTTCTGTACATGTATGTGGCATATGCCGATTTTCGTTCCATTTGGATAATCCCTTTGTGGCCTGTCGTTTTTGTTTTAGAGTCTATATTGTCTTACCAATGACTAAATCAGCAGCGGCTATCTACGAACAACAAACAAACAAATACCATCCGAAGAGGCCTCTAAGAACCAATGGTACCGACCGGCTGCTGTGTCGTCCTCAACCCTAAGGCGTCACCAGTGTGGAGACGGAAAGGCATGTGGTCAGTATTCGTGACCGGTGCCGTTACTTCTCAACAAGCAGCTCCTCAATTGGCCTCACAAGGGCTAAGTGCACCCTGCTTGTCAACAGCACCCGGCGTATCCGGACGGTGACCCATCCGACTGTTAGCCAAGCTCGACATAACTTAAACTTCGGTGATTCGACGGGAACCGCTATTACACTGCGGCAAGGCCGTTGACATCTATGAACAACACTTGGGTTAAATTTCAGTTTGTGAGGCAAATAATAAATAACCTGGGTGACATTATTACGATAATTATGCCCAAAAAATATTAAAAAACAGGGATCGATATCCATGTACAGATATAGGAACCATACGACTTCAAAATATATTTCAACAATACGTCGAAAAAATTTCAACCATTAATAAATTTTAAACAACGGATGCCATGATGAAGATAAAGCCGTTACATCGATCAATTGAAAAAAACCAGAATCGAAAAAATTTCGACTAAATGAAACGAAGAATATTAGTTTTGAACATATTTCGATATTTACAATTAATTATTTACTATTTAATTTTAATTCAGAAGTTGTAGTTGAAGTCAGAATACGAACATCTCGTAACTGTATTTATCGGTCTTCCGATCTCTACAGACAAGAGGAGTAGAACGGCACTCATGTCAGTCACGCCCTTTTTCAAGGAACACGCATTAATGGCCTTAAGAGTACTGTCGCCTTTCAGCTGGGACCCATCTTCTGGGCTTTATGACTTCCACGTATTCGTTTATAGCGCCCGGTGATAAATGTCCCACGCACTCTTCCACAAACGTATGCACAGAATAGCAATTAACACCTTCACCACAAAACATCAGCCACAACGAATCTACGTTTTAAGCTGTTGCTAAAGTCACTCCAAGAAAATTCGTCAGTACTACCTTGATTGATGAAATCGATAGTTTCTTCTGTTAACATCTGACTACCAGTTGCTTCCTCCGAGACTGTGAGTCCTACTGGGCACTGGGATGAGTCGACATGGGAAACTTTTCTAAGCCCAGCTATGGTAAAATTTTCTTACACGCACTATTTTGAGCAGACGTATAGAGCGAGGTGGTGCAGTAATAAGACGATAATGTCGCATCGGGGAGCAGGGCTGCTCAAATCCACATCTGGCCATCTAGACTTTGTTTTCCTAAATCACTTAAGGCTAATGCATGGACGATTCCTTCGAAAAGGATATAGCCAATTTGCTTCCTTACCCTTCGTCAGTCACAGTTTGTTCTCCGTTTCTAATGACCTCTCGTTACAATAACTTAAATTGTAGTCTTTCTACCTACGAGCAGGTCATTGTCGTATGAATCTTTAGTCATAATGTGATAAAAATCTAATGATACGGCCTCTGTAACTAGCAGACACTTCATTCGACGCATTAATATTATCCACTTAGCCTCCAGTTTGCGATTTAGATCAGCAGTCCTCCTACTTCATCGTTTGTAGTTACGAGATATGGAGAAAACATGGACAGCATACTATATAAGAAGCCGACTTGAAAGACTGATATTTGCATAAGCTCTCGGATCATCCTTCCCAAAAATATTATACGTACTTATACTGGTCAGATTTCAGCTCAGTGTCGACAAGGTATCTCAGCTTATATACCTGCAGAGAACTGGAACACACCATGATGTGGCGTACTGCAAATATCAGGAAACTGTAATTCGAAAAATAAGGCACACAGAGATCTACAAAGAACAAACTATACGAGTATCAGAAATGGAATCCTCTGTCATCGTTTAAGTAATCAGCCCAGCATTTATTGCAAGTTAGCTGGGCAATGATGAAAAATCTTGACAAGACTGATTGAACTAGAATCTGAACTGCTTCTGTCGAATATGGGTTCAGACTATCAATTAGCGCTATAACAATTATTGAAAAGGTTTCTTTAAGAAAAAAGATAGCAGGCATAATGCGGTGTGCATTTATCAGTTTGAAATTCTCTTTTAAGGAGCCTCTGGTTTTAGGTTAGTAGGAAACAAAGGGGTCGCCTTAGAACTAAAACAGTAACTAGCACTGAATAAACCGTATATATTATGCATATGACTGAAAGTTATTGGACTCACTGGTAAAGGACCAATCAAAGAAGAATTGCAGATGAGTGAAAAATGAAAGAAATGTATGAATAGTTAAGCAGAAAATGTACAGCTGCTAAGAGTGAAGCTTGTGGATACTGGAAAATAAACAGCTTGAGTGAGAGCTGCTTTTTGTCGGGCAACTAAGAAATGAACTGTTTTTCGAAGGTCGTTTTTCCAAGTGTTCAGGTCCAATTTTTCATTTTTATACAACTAAAGTTCCTCTGACATGATACAGTGTAATAATCTTCGGAAGTCTTATCGTCTGTCAGTAAACTCATGTAGCAACGATTGGTAAAGGCTGTGTTGACTCCTAAATTCTATGTTAGCTTTTAATCGTTGGCGTTTCGTTTATAAGGTGGAAAATTTAAGTAACAGTGGTTCAATCATGCGGCAAATTTTTTAACTTCTGCCATTCCTGCTATATTTGTGGTTTTCAACACAGTCTGCTACTAAACAAGTGTAATACCAGTGGACTTCACTTTATGATACTTATACAATCTGAATCTGTGTGTAGTGTCTAATGCGCCGCATCTGGTCGCTAAGAAGAAGTTAACATCTTCATCTTCCTTTACTTGCTTTGTAATTTCGGTCCAAAAACAACAATAGAGCACGTCATCATCTTAGACGAGCGTCTAACGAGCGGTTCTAGGCCCCTCAGTCCGGAACCACGCTGCTGCTGCTGCTGTGATATCCTCAGGTTAGTTAGGTTTAAGTAGTTCTAAGTATAGTGGACTGATGACCTGAGATGTTAACTTCCAAAGTGCTTAGAGCCACTTGAACCATTTTTGAGCATCTAAATTGTGAAGATCAAATTGTCAGAATGCGCAAGAAATTTTCCTCTTGCTTATAAGCAGTCAAAAAAACTAGAAACCTGTTTCCACTTGAAATAAAACCAGAACTAGTTCAATCGTAAGTCCTGATAAATCTTTGCTACTGTGACGTAGATCGACAGGGCACGAATAAAGACAACTTCAGACAACTTGAATTTGGATATTTAATCCTTACCATTGTTCCATAACTGCAACACCACACTGAATGCGTCCAGCTTCTTGGATGAACCTATGCGTCACACTAAAACACACTAAGTTTCCTTCTCCATTCCTGCCACACGACTCTGGAACTAAAAACCTAGTCATCTGTGTCTGACAAGAAACCATGCTTCTGTTAGTATGGCATCATTCTCCTTCTACAGAAGCAAAATTTGATGAGAAAATTACATAATACAACGTTAGTAAGACTGACACTACTGTGATGCCGTATTTTGTTATTATTATGATATAATGTGAATTTACTATGCACATTGCATTGTTAACTATTGAAGGACTTTTAAGCAATGAGAGAGAAAAACCAGGAAAACCTATTATAGCCAGGTGAAGTAAACGCATAAATAAATACACGTTTTTCTTCTTCTTAAGTTGCCAATCCTAAGATTGATTTGCAGCAGCTCTCCATACAGTGCGATTGTCGGCCAGCCTCTTCAATTCCGTGAAACTTCCGCATCCTAGGTCCTGCATTATCTGGCTTATGTACTTTCTTCTAGGTCTGCCTCTTGCCCTTTTGCCCTCCACAAGGCCTTCCATTATAGTGTGGAGAAGACTTTCATGTCTCAGAATGTGTCCCATCCATATATCTCTCCTCTTCTTGACCGTCTTCCAAAGAACTGGAACTTCCTCCACTCTCTGCAGGACTTCTTCATTTGTCGTCCTGGCCGTCCATGGAATTTTTAACATCCTTCGCAGACACCACATTTCGAATCCTTCAATCCTTCTTCTTTCGACCTCTCCAAGTGTCCAGGTTTCGCTGCCGTAGAGAAGCACACTCCCAACAAAGGTCTTTATTAACCGCTTCCTTAACGACAGACTTATCATATTTGATGTGAGGAGTCCTTTCCTTTTATAGAATGCAGTCTTTGCTTGATTTATTCTACTTGTTACATCTTTCCTACTACGACCATCTGATGTTATTCTGCTTCCCAAGTAGACAATGTCTTGTATTTCTTTCAGCTTCTCTCCATTCAGCCTTATATTCGTAATTGCTTGATTACACTCCTGGAAATGGAAAAAAGAACACATTGACACCGGTGTGTCAGACCCACCATACTTGCTCCGGACACTGCGAGAGGGCTGTACAAGCAATGATCACACGCACGGCACAGCGGACACACCAGGAACCGCGGTGTTGGCCGTCGAATGGCGCTAGCTGCGCAGCATTTGTGCACCGCCGCCGTCAGTGTCAGCCAGTTTGCCGTGGCATACGGAGCTTCATCGCAGTCTTTAACACTGGTAGTATGCCGCGACAGCGTGGACGTGAACCGTATGAGCAGTTGACGGACTTTGAGCGAGGGCGTATAGTGGGCATGCGGGAGGCCGGGTGGACGTACCGCCGAATTGCTCAACACGTGGGGCGTGAGGTCTCCACAGTACATCGATGTTGTCGCCAGTGGTCGGCGGAAGGTGCACGTGCCCGTCGACCTGGGACCGGACCGCAGCGACGCACGGATGCACGCCAAGACCGTAGGATCCTACGCAGTGCCGTAGGGGACCGCACCGCCACTTCCCAGCAAATTAGGGACACTGTTGCTCCTGGGGTATCGGCGAGGACCATTCGCAACCGTCTCCATGAAGCTGGGCTACGGTCCCGCACACCGTTAGGCCGTCTTCCGCTCGCGCCCCAACATCGTGCAGCCCGCCTCCAGTGGTGTCGCGACAGGCGTGAATGGAGGGACGAATGGAGACGTGTCGTCTTCAGCGATGAGAGTCACTTCTGCCTTGGTGCCAATGATGGTCGTATGCGTGTTTGGCGCCGTGCAGGTGAGCGCCACAATCAGGACTGCATACGACCGAGGCACACAGGGCCAACACCCGGCATCATGGTGTGGGGAGCGATCTCCTACACTGGCCGTACACCACTGGTGATCGTCGAGGGGACACTGAATAGTGCACGGTACATCCAAACCGTCATCGAACCCATCGTTCTACCATTCCTAGACCGGCAAGGGAACTTGCTGTTCCAACAGGACAATGCACGTCCGCATGTATCCCGTGCCACCCAACGTGCTCTAGAAGGTGTAAGTCAACTACCCTGGCCAACAAGATCTCCGGATCTGTCCCCCATTGAGCATGTTTGGGACTGGATGAAGCGTCGTCTCACGCGGTCTGCACGTCCAGCACGAACGCTGGTCCAACTGAGGCGCCAGGTGGAAATGGCATGGCAAGCCGTTCCACAGGACTACATCCAGCATCTCTACGATCGTCTCCATGGGTGAATAGCAGCCTGCATTGCTGCGAAAGGTGGATATACACTGTACTAGTGCCGACATTGTGCATGCTCTGTTGCCTGTGTCTATGTGCCTGTGGTTCTGTCAGTGTGATCATGCGATGTATCTGACCCCAGGAATGTGTCAATAAAGTTTCCCCTTCCTGGGACAATGAATTCACGGTGTTCTTATTTCTATTTCCAGGAGTGTATTTTGTTTGCTTGCAATTAAGATTTTTGTTTTTGACTTATTAATTTTCATGTTGTACCGTGTAGCAAGAGTGTTTCCCATTTCCTCCAACACTACTTGTAATTCTTCCTCATTTTCCGCTAGGACAGCAATGTCATCCGCAAAACGCAGCATATCAACTATTTTTCCCTGAATCCTGATTCCATTAGCTTGTCCTAACTTTTCTCTGACCTCGTCCATTGCTTTCTGTATGTACATATTAAAGAGAACAGGGGAGAGTGCACATCCCTGTCTCACACCCTGTTTTTAATTGAAGCAAAATGCATTCCAATCTCAACTCGTCATTTGTTCGGACAAAAGAGATATCCTTCTGTCGAGAATTCCAGCTTTTTCCCTGTTCTCGGTTCCTTACAGATTATCGTCTCTTTCAGTATCCCAATCTGTTTCCTAAATTTCTTACGAACGTAAACATAACCCAGTGGTCTCATTCCTACGTCGAGCGGTAATTTGGAAATAAAGCAGTCCTTCTCACACAGCATATAGAAAGAAAACCTAATCTCTTCCCGAACAGGCCGTGAAGGCCCAACGGTACCGACCGGCCGCCGTGTCATCCTCAACCCATAGGTGTCACTGGATGCGGATATGGAGGGGTATGTGGTCACCACACCGCTATCCAGGCCGTTTGCCAATTTCCGAGACGGGAGCCTGCTACTTCTCAGTCAAATAGCTCTTCAGTTTGCCTCACATGGGCTGAGTGCACACCGTTCACCAACAGCGCTCGGCAGCCTGGATGCTCACCCAGCCAAATGCTAGCCCAGCTGGACAGCGCTTAACTTCGGTGATCTGACGGAAACCGGTGTTACCACTGCGGAAAGGCTCTTGGCCACACAGCATACAGACATTGCGGAAATTGTTTGCATTTTGTTCGCCTGTGGCTACATGATCCTTTGTTCCGTTCAGAAATACTGTCATAAGCTGAGTCTACGAAAATGCAGACGACTTAGGTAATACCTCTATTCCGTGTACTCAATGGCAGATGCATTTACATGCGGATGATAATGGCCTTGAACGAGAGACAGGCCCCTATAGTATCAGATTATAGCGTTAGTAATAAACTTCCGAAACCTGTCAAGGTATTTGAATATTTAAAGGTACCCTGCTAAAGGACAAATAGGGTTAGTTTGAACACCATAGCACTTCAATTGTAATGGTCTTGTTGGAGGTGATATACGCTCGCCGTCCTCCGATCTTTAAATGGAGAAACACTGGTTATTTAAGTGATACCAAGCTCACCAGACAAAATTTTAGTCAGCTATCCTGCAGACGGTGTGGAACTGGTACCGAGGGGTCGACATCCACTAGCGACGTGAGTCTTGGCAGTGAAATGGCGTGCATGATATCATCGAAGTAAGGTGGTCAACGTGGAGACTTGACTGAATAGTAATAAACAGTTATCGCGTTTGGATGTGCCCATGACTACATCATGGATGAAATGGTCCGATTTGTTTGGGAATCATCGCGGTCTGTCCAACTTGCCTACAAAGAGGCTTGATTACTTTGTAACCTCCCGTCGATGTCAGGGTCATCAGAGACGGAATACAAGCTCTGACTGATTCAAGGATGGAGAAGGAAACCGGCCGTGTCCTTCCAAAGTATTTTCCTAGAGCGATTTACGGGAATCACGCAAAACCTGTATTAGGATGGCCAGAGGCGGATTTGAACCGTAGTCCTCCCGAAAGCGAGTCCACTGCGTCGACCACTCGGCCACCTCACTCGGTATCTGTAGGTCGCAGCCAGTAAACAATGCGTAAAGAACAGTGGTCGTAAACAGAGCCTAACAGGCAGGGACTGGAGAAGTGAGTCACGCCTTGTCAGTGACAATCCATTTCAAACTCGACAGGAACTTCTGGACTTAGTAAAGGCACGTCCATGTCACAGTAACCGAGCGAACATTGCGAATGGAGCTGCATGCGATGGACATTTTAAGTTGGGTATCTCGAAAAAGACTATTGCTATTAGAGACACACTGAACTACGCTGTTACAGTGGACCAAGCAACACAAACAACAACTTGACATTAGGGATCTGGAAGCGTGTCGTGTCGCAAGGCAAGTCGTGATTTTGGCCACTTTCAAATGTTGCGAGGCGTGGAGGTCATCGACGGCCGAATGGACCATTCTGTCGTCAGTAGATCGATGGTGTAGCTCATGCCACGGGTGGTTGTGTGATGTTTTGAGGGACGCCATGGACATGAACCAGAATATTTACATCGACATTCTCGAGATACCATATCTAAGGTCACTTCTATACGAATGTGTGGTGTGGCATAATCGGCTATGAGATCAAAATCTTGCAATTTTTGATCAATAAAGCGTGGATTGGGGAGAGGAACTACTAAGTAACGTCAGATAGTGCTGTCTTTAGGTAAAAACACAAACGTTAATCAAATTTCTTGATTGCAAAAATTGGTTCAAATGGCTCTGAGTACTATGCGACTTAATTTCTGAGATCATTAGTCGCCTAGAACTTACAACTAATTAAACCTAACTAACCTAAGGACATCACACACATCCATGCCAGAGGCAGGATTCGAACCTGCGACCGTAGCGGTCGCGCGGCTCCAGACTGTAGCGCCTAGAACCGCACGGTCACTCCGGCCGGCTCTTGATTGCATGTCTGCCCAACATTTCACAAGTTATTGGTACTGTTATCGAAAATTTATTGCGTATTTTTAAAATTCAATGTGAACTGTGTTGTAAATGTACTCTGGACTGACGAAAGGGTGTTGTAAACTGTTATACACGTGAAACCTTTTAAAGAAAAAACAGTGATTAATGCACGAAAATAAATATTATTTCGTAATGATTCCAAACATTTTTCAAGCGCTTGTGCAGGGATTCAAACGATTTTTGCAAACGTGTATACAAGCATTTTTCTTAGAATGGCCGTTCTAAGAAAATATTTATCTTTTATTCTTCTAAAAGATTTATTTGTTTTGGGAGGCCGTGTAGGATAGCAGTAGGTTTTGTGTGCAGATAAAATGTAATCGTGTTACAAACAGCTGGTTGGGCCTAAGACAAAGGCATAAAAACCATTTATCTGCTATTGAGACCCATTTGTTACGCCAATCCAGTAAGCCCGAAGCGTCGACGGTATTCACTACCGAACAGATGAAAGTATTTACCTCTCTTGCAGTTAAGCACCAAAAATTCGCCACGTTACGATGGAAATATCCATTGAAGGAACAACTGCTAATATGCCTTGTACTACGTGCTCCCGCTCGTCAAAGCTGTTGTCCTTTTTGGGCTTACCTCAATTAAATGGAAGAAAATAACGAGCACCTGCTTCTACTACAGTACTGCAAACATTGAAACTTGATGTCTTTGTAAACATTGCAAGATATGTGTGAAATCAGGTAAATAAAATAAATTACAAAAAATTGCTTCTCTTACAGAAACTGATGGACATCATCAACAGGGGATTATCTTTAGTGCGAAGCGAAAGAAAAGACACTTGTGTACTACGACTGCCTTCTTAGAAATACAGGGCATACTGCCAGCTATCAGACACCTTCGGAATACACTGTGAGCGAAGCGGAGAGGCCAGGAAGTCGTTATAATACACTCCTTCCTGTATTACGCTCAGGTGTCGAAGTGTGTCAACAATTCCTCCCTCTGGAATGCTCTTGCTATATTTCTTAGTCATAGTTGCAACTCTTTCTTACTATGTCGAGCATGTCTCCGAAGACATACGCTAGTAAGGAAATTTCGTGTAACTAGTTCTCAATATTAGAATAGGAATTTTCTTTCAATGTGGAACTGGAAAGTTGGCCCAGCTTTAGGAGAAAGTAGTGTATTTATATCAGTCGTAAGTTTCATTCCGCTGTTTACATTAGTAAGTATGAAATAATATTTAAAACAGGGACAACTGCTGAATTAGTATGATTGGATGAAAACCAGTTCAATAACTTCTTAAATACACTCCTGGAAATAGAAATAAGAACACCGTGAATTCATTGTCCCAGGAAGGGGAAACTTTATTGACACATTCCTGGGGTCAGATACATCACATGATCACACTGACAGAACCACAGGCACATAGACACAGGCAACAGAGCATGCACAATGTCGGCACTAGTACAGTGTATATCCACCTTTCGCAGCAATGCAGGCTGCTATTCTCCCATGGAGACGATCGTAGAGATGCTGGATGTAGTCCTGTGGAACGGCTTGCCATGCCATTTCCACCTGGCGCCTCAGTTGGACCAGCGTTCGTGCTGGACGTGCAGACCGCGTGAGACGACGCTTCATCCAGTCCCAAACATGCTCAATGGGGGACAGATCCGGAGATCTTGCTGGCCAGGGTAGTTGACTTACACCTTCTAGAGCACGTTGGGTGGCACGGGATACATGCGAACGTGCATTGTCCTGTTGGAACAGCAAGTTCCCTTGCCGGTCTAGGAATGGTAGAGCGATGGGTTCGATGACGGTTTGGATGTACCGTTCACTATTCAGTGTCCCCTCGACGATCACCAGTGGTGTACGGCCAGTGTAGCAGATCGCTCCCCACACCATGATGCCGGGTGTTGGCCCTGTGTGCCTCGGTCGTATGCAGTCCTGATTGTGGCGCTCACCTGCACGGCGCCAAACACGCATACGACCATCATTGGCACCAAGGCAGAAGCGACTCTCATCGCTGAAGACGACACGTCTCCATTCGTCCCTCCATTCACGCCTGTCGCGACACCACTGGAGGCGGGCTGCACGATGTTGGGGCGTGAGCGGAAGACGGCCTAACGGTGTGCGGGACCGTAGCCCAGCTTCATGGAGACGGTTGCGAATGGTCCTCGCCGATACCCCAGGAGCAACAGTGTCCCTAATTTGCTGGGAAGTGGCGGTGCGGTCCCCTACGGCACTGCGTAGGATCCTACGGTCTTGGCGTGCATCCGTGCGTCGCTGCGGTCCGGGCCCAGGTCGACGGGCACGTGCACCTTCCGCCGACCACTGGCGACAACATCGATGTACTGTGGAGACCTCACGCCCCACGTGTTGAGCAATTCGGCGGTACGTCCACCCGGCCTCCCGCATGCCCACTATACGCCCTCGCTCAAAGTCCGTCAACTGCACATACGGTTCACGTCCACGCTGTCGCGGCATGCTACCAGTGTTGAAGACTGCGATGGAGCTCCGTATGCCACGGCAAACTGGCTGACACTGACGGCGGCGGTGCACAAATGCTGCGCAGCGGTTCCTGGTGTGTCCGCTGTGCCGTGCGTGTGATCATTGCTTGTACAGCCCTCTCGCAGTGTCCGGAGCAAGTATGGTGGGTCTGACACACCGGTGTCAATGTGTTCTTTTTTCCATTTCCAGGAGTGTATATAAGGGAATCCAATTTGGTCATACTGTTTATTGCGGCTTAAACTGTATTTTCTACGAATTACATTTTAAGATATTATTTATACAGCCGTCATTTTTTTTCTGTAGAACTTACAGGGCGACAAATCGTCATAACTTCTGAACGGTTTGCGTTAGGACGTTCATACTGCACGATTGGGCGCGGGGCATGATGGGATTAGTATGGTTTGGATTAGCCACGAAGCCGCTTTCATTTGGATGGGTTCGTCAATAAGCAAAACTGGCGCATTTAGGGGACTGAGAATCCGCATTTCGCGATCGAGAAGTCTCTTCACCCTCAACGGGTGACAGTATGGTGCGCAATGTCCAGTGACAAAATAATCGGTGAAATATTCTTTTATGACACGGTGATTACCGAACGATACGTGAAAGTTGTGGAAGATGATTTTATCCTCATTAATCAAAGTCACTATAATTTCGACAAGATCTGGTTCATGCTAGACGGGTCTCGACCCCATCGAATCACGAGAGTATCCTGGAGGAGCACATTGGGGCCGCATTCTGACTATGGGACAGCCAGAGGCCACTGGCATGAGCCTCGATTGCCGCCATGTTCTCCGAATCTGAACACATGCGACTCCTTTTTGTTGGCCTATATTAAAGACAAGCTGTACAGCAATAATCACAAAACCATAGCTGGGCTGAAAAGAGCCATCCAGGAGGTCATCGACAGCATCGATGTTACAACACTTCAGTGGGTCATGCAGAATTTCGCTATTCGTCTGCGCCACATCGTGTCCAATGATGGCAGGCACATGGAACATGTCATAACCTAAATCCAAATATCCGTAGTGACGTTTAAAAATTGAATAAAGTGTGTGCACGCCATGGTTTATAACTAATTTACGTTTTTTTTTTTCATATAGTTCAGTAATTGTGACCCTGTATTTGATGTACACATTCATGTTCTAAATAGTTCCTCTCTTCCTTCCAATATGTTATTTCATACTGTACCTATTATTTTCTTGCAGTACAGCTCCACTAATTCCTACTGTGCGCTGGATTACACCACTGTGAGTAAAAAGTGCTACTGGAAAATTCAACTCTCGCTGCTGTTGACCGAACAAATGCATGGGACGTACAGTTCTAACAGCAGTACGTGCAGCAAGAGATCCGCTGTTTAGACAACATCTGCAGTCTGAGGTTACTGTGCAATACATCTCTTTCTGAACTTGTAGTTCAAATGAAAGTAACAGCATACGTACTTCAGCGTCATCCAGGAATTATTTTAATAAACAAATATCCCACTTCCGCATTTACATGTGCATGAATAACTGATTTCCATAAATTGTTTAAGTGAGTGAAAGACCGCAATTTTCACCCTAACACGGTTGTCGTGCTGTCAATTCACGGATCGAACGGAGGAAATACGATTGCTTACGTTCTTCTCTACGAGCAGTTTCATTTTATCTTCACAACTTTTATTGGGGGTGGGGCTGAGGGGTGATGTTTAGAGGCCTAGTGGATATTACCTCCTTAGAATTTTTTTGCACATGTTATTGTGAGGTATTAGGTGCCCTTCTTTTAATGTACGTTCCCCGAAAAGCAAACAAATATGTCGATTCTACTGTCATACTTTGTATAGAATCGAGATCATCAGTTAGTCCAATTTGATAAGGATCTCACAAAAGTTCTCTGTATCTCATTGTAGAGCCTACAAGTGTATCGTAGGCTATCTCGTTGCAGTTGCAGTTTTCCAGTATTCTACGGAGATCGTCTATATCCAAGCAGCTATGATATTTCCTCGTCATACTCGAAAGCACTATCATGTGCATGTATGTATTTGTACGACGCGATGATTTCGTATGTGAGTCATTCATCTTGTAGTCATAGAAAAATACATTTTGACACTTCGACCAATGCAAAAGAATTACGTACTGATGCTTTAAGAGCTAGCTGTCAGTCTTTCCACAATGATATTTTGCCATGATTTACCTGAGTTTACAGCAATTGGTCAGAAAACTAACTCGAGATGGGAACATATTAGATATCTTCACGACAGACAGACCTGTTCTTTTTCAAGAAGTTAATCTAGAAGAAGGTATTAGCGACCATAATGTCGTTGTGGCTTCTATGTCAGTGGAAGTTGAAAAAAACCAAAGAAACAGAGTAGAGTTTTCTTGTATGAGAAAGCAAATAAAAGTGTCATTGATGAATATCTTCATAGTCAGCTCCAAGCATTCACGGCGGGACACAAAGATATTGAGCATCTTAGGTCGGAATTTCAAGGTGTTGCCTAGCAAAAGCATAGGGGAGGGAATGGATCCACCTTGGTACAACAAACATATTAGTAAGTTGCTGAGCAAGCAGAGAATTTTGCACAGTCGTTTTAAAAGTAGTCACTGTCCCGCTGACGAACAGAAATTTTGCGAAATGAAAGCAGCTGTCAGAAGGACAATGAGAGATTCTTTTAACGAATTTGAAAGCAATATTTTATCTGAAAATTCTAAAAATACTCCCAAAAATTTTTGGTCGTACATAAAATCTATGAATGCAACAAATAATTCAATACCTTCTCTTGCTGACAGTAGGGGTAAAGTAACTGATGATGACAAACAGAAGGCCGAAATTCTAAACCTAGCTTTCAAAAACAAGTTTACGGTAGAGGACTGCAGCTCCCCTCCCCCCTTTCACCTATCGAACAAACGAAAGGATGGCTGACTTAGTGTTTAGTGTATCTGGGATTGCAAAACAGTTAAGATCCTTAGCCGCCAGGAAGGCATCTGGCCCAGACGGTATCCCCGTAAGATTTTATGTTGACTATGCTACAAATATTCTTATCAATCATCTATCACAGATCATTGGAACAGCGGAAAGTTCCACGGGGCTGGAAGAAGGCCCAGGTCATAGCAATCTATAAAAAGGGTAGAAAATCGAATGCACACAATTACCGGTCAATATCACTGACATCGATTTGTTGTAGAATCATGGAACATATTTTGTGTTGAGACATAATGACCTTTCTGGACTCTGAGAAGCTCATCTACAGAAACCAGCACGGTTTTTGAAAACAGCGATCACGCGAGACACAGCTGGCCCTCTTCGTGCATGATATACAACAGGCTCTAGATACCGGCTCCCAGGTTGATGCCGTATTTCTCGACTTTCGAAAGGCGTTCGACTCAGTACCGCACTGTCGCTTGCTACAAAAAGTGCGCGCTTACGGTCTATCAATTGACATATGCGGTTGGATAGAAAGTTTTCGTTTTCTAACAGACAAGGAGCAGTATATTGTCCTGAACGGGGTGACTTCAACAGAAACAAGCGTAACTTCAGGTGTGCCCCAGAGCAGCGTAATGGGTCCTCTGCTTTTTACGATTTACATAAACGATCTGGTTGATGGTATTGACAGCGGCCTTACACTGTTTGCTGATGATGCTGTAGTCTACAGGAAAGTAGTATCACACGAAAATTGTGAACAAATCAATGAGGATTTGCAGAAAATAAATGCGTGGTGTGATGACTGGCACTTATCTCTCAATATTAGCAAGTGTAACCTAGTGCGTATAACAAGGCGAAAATCCCCATTAATGTACGAGTGTAAAATAATTACCCAGTCTTTGGAAACGGTAACGTCCGTCAGGTATCTGGGTGTGACTATTCGAAATGATCTCAACTGGAATGATCAGATTACACAAGTAACAGGTAAGGCGAACTCTATATTGCGGTTTATTGGTAGAATCCTGAAGCGATGCAGTCCTTCAACAAAGGAAATAGCTTACAATACGTTAGTTCGTCCAGTCTTGGAGTATTGTTCGTCTGTGTGGGACCCTTACCAGTTGAGTCTGATTCAAGAGATTGAGAAGGTCCAAAGAAGAGCGGCAATATTCGTGATTGGTACATTTAGGCATCGCGAGAGCGATACAAATGTCATAGAAAGTTTGAAGTGGAACACACTTGCAGGTAGACGACGCACTAAACGGAAGGGGCTGCGAAATCCCATCTTCACCGAAGATGTGGAGCACATATTATTACCACCAACTTTAAAATCGCGCAATGATTACCATTCAAATATAAGGGAAATTAGAGCTGGTAATGAGGCGTTCAGACAGTCGTTTTTCCCTCGCGCGATCCGCGACTGGAACAGAAGGGGGGAAATATGACTTTGGCGCAAATTGTGCCCTCAGCCACTCACCGCTAGGTGGCTAGCGGAGTATATATTTAGATGTAGATGTAGAACTCTTAACACGTAATGCTTTCTCGCAGAGCACTACGTCATATGGAGAAAGCAAGACACACAACTTATACGATATTAAAATGTTACGTAAACATTCGTAGCCCTATCATACTAAACTACCTTTTTGTCACTGGAAGCATTATTCGTCCAAGACAAGGTGTAAGTGAAGAACTCAAGCAGCAAACTGTGATGGAAGTTCCGTAACAAATTGTCCTCATTAGACACCGATGTGGTGTACTCCTTGAAAGTATAGCAAAACCTTATACACTAAGTTAGATCAGTCCGTGGTTAAATAACGTACCAGATTTATTTTAGTTGTTTTCCTATTTCAATTCTGATCACTGCACTCGCGTATGGGAAGGTGTCTGACATTGTGTTACTGCAACTGAAACATATCTATGTACCAGTAACGTTCACTCTTCACATTTCCTTCTATCCATATCCCCGTGGGGCACAACAGGATCAGCGGTTTTAAAACTTGCAAAGAGAATGGAACCGTAAATTTTAAATAAAAGAGACCACGATTAAGGAACCGACCTTTTTTCTGTTTAGAGTGCAGTACAATGAATCACAGGGCCTGCCCACAGCATTTTAAAGATCGCACCATGACAAAGGGTAGACCAAGACCTCTGTCGCGACGAAAATAGCAAGGTCGTTGTTCGTTGATCCACTCTGAAGCAGCGGGTCCTCTCATTAGGATTCCTGAGGGTGTGAGGGCGCGGCGCAGTTGGCTTCTGTTTACTCACTGGTAAGTGTGCCGCCTGCGCTAATGAAGTATTCATATGAAAGGCGGCGCGCGGCCGGCGCTCGTTCGTGGAACGGCCGTCTGCGTTATAATGTGCCGGCAGCGGCGCACATGCCGACTGCACCCGCACGACGTCGTGAGCAGGAGGTTCGCAGGCAGCCGGCACGCGTGCTTCTGCCGGGACACGCCTGCCGTACGGCGGCTGCCGCTCCGCTGGCATGCGGCTACAGTTGTCAGCCGAGCGGAAACGCCGATGGCCGTGCTCCAAAGTGGCGTCGGAAGACTCTATCATCCTGGCACGGTCGCCACAGTACGCGCACAAGTACTCGCAATCCTCTCCGCCCACCAACTTAAGCATACAATTTCGCTCCTATGCATATTTCATGGACACACAACTGAATGAATTTTTCTCAGCGTTACTCAATACTACGCTGAAAACTATACCCCACAAAGTATCCCTCGGCTGCGTAACTAAGCATGAAGCTCCTGAAACACGATATAATAAACACAGCTTGACACGCAACAGTGATAATGCCTTCTGAAGTACACTGGACTCGCATTCGGGAGGACGACTGTTCAATCCTGCGTCCGGCCACCCTGATTTAGGTTTTCCGTGATTTCTCTAAATCGCTCCAGGCAAATGCTGGGATGGTTCCTTTGAAAGGACGACCGACTTCCTTCCCCGTCCTTCCATAATCCGATGAGACCGATGACCTCGCTGTCTGGTCTCCTCCCCCACACAACCCAACCAACCAACCTTCTGAAGTAGTTAGCAATGACATTATCAGCATAACCGTAATCAAGGATGTTGCAAATACACACATCAAAAAAGTTTTGCATCACCTCGGTTCCGAGAGTTCCTGAAGCTGAACACAAAATGGGAATAGAGATCAACAAAAACACCTTTTCCGCTCTTTTGTTGCTCATGAGAACCACACATAGCATGTTGTACCACCATACAGCGAGACCTTCATCGGTGGTGGTCCAGATTGGTCTACACACCGGTATCTCTAATACCCAGTAGCACATCCTCTTGTATTGATGCATGCCTGTACTTGTCGTGGCATATTATCCACAAGTTCATCAAGGCACTGTTGATTCTGATTGTCCCACTCCTCAATGGTGATTTAGCGTACATCCCTCAGAGTGGTTGGTGGGTCATATCGTCCATAAACCGCCCTTTTCAATCTATCCCAGGCATGTTCGATAGGGTTCATGTCTGGAGAATATGCTGACCACTCTAGTCGAGCGATGTTGTTATCCTTACGGAAGTCATTCACAAGATATGCACGATGGTGCGCGAATTGTGTTCCATGAAGACGAATGCCTTGCCATTATGCTGCCGATATGGTTGCACTATCGGTCGGAGGATGGCATTCACGTATCGTACAGCCGTTACGGCGCCTTCCATGACGACCAGCGGCGTACGTCGGACCCACATAATGCCACCCCAAAACAGCAGGGAACCTCCATCTCGCTGCACTCGATGGATAGTGTGTCTAAGGCGTTCAGCCTGACCGGGTTACCTCCAAACACGTCTCCGACGATTGTCTGGTTGAAGGCATATGCGACACTCATCGGTGATGAGAACGTGATGCCAATCCTGAGCGGTCCATTCGGCATGTTGTTGGGCCCATCTGTACCGCGCTGCATGCTATCGTGATTGCAAAAATGGACCTTCTACCGAACCTCCACTCTTGCGATTTAATGTAACTAGGCACGACTAAAGAGAACACTAGTCGGTTAGAAGTAACTTGCAGTTACGTGACTAATACACATTGTGTCTACTTCATCAGCTGCTCGGTTCGCCCGCACCCCAGTATCCCCCATCAGAGATTAAGGTCATATCATCATAATCAAAACGCGAGACCTCAGTTATCTAGTGTCCCAGTTGTGTCCATCCACGTAACAAAAACATCCTCGAACTGCTCCTCTGTTGCTGCCGTCTGCCTCTGGAGCAAGCTAACCAGCTTTCTGGGCAGAGATCGGTGCTCTGTTCCGTGCAAGGCAGAGATGAAGAACTTCCTTCTCTCATCTTCATAACGGTTCCCTCAGAAATTAACTTGTATGGACAGTTTTCCCTGTGTCAAACGGTAAAGGAAATGCTCCCATCTTCTCCCGGTTACGCTTCTTTCTCTTGTCATTTCATGCGACGTCACTTTCTTTTCCCCTTTTTTCATTAATTATGTATCATTTCCCTCCTCTCTTCCTCTTACACTCCGTCTTTATTCTCCATTGCTGCTAGCAGACATATAATGAATCTGTCTTCCTAATTTCTATTTATTGATACACTTTCCATGAATTTATTTAAAATGAATTCTTTTCTTACTAAACTATAATAGTTTAGTTTCAAAGCCTTGATATGAGTCTTTCTGCGAGAAATATTAAAATTTCAGTCCTTGCCTTTCTTGTCTAGGCAATGCATTGCTCTTTGCAGATCGTTCTCACTTTCTTGTAATATAATTTGGTCCTCAGCGAAGAGTTACAGTTTTATATTTTGATGTCTCAGATGATCTCTGGCTTTTCGTTGTCTAACACTTTCGTCAAAATATATATTAAAAATTGTGGGCTATAAGCCACACACTTGTCACATACCCCTTAATTGTAATGGTTAGTCTTCTGTATATGCACAGTTACTATGATTTTTGTGTCAATAACTTGAAAACTAAAATGTTTGCTTAGCCATACATAAGCAAAGGCACGGTTTTTGAAGGTACATTCCTTCATGATCAGAAGCATATACCCATAAGAATCGCATTAAACCAGTGCTTTTAGATTGTCTGTGTCTAAGCCGGCCGATGTGGCCGAGCGGTTTTAGGCTCTGCAGTCTGGAACCGCGGGACCACTACGATCGCAGGTTCGAATCCTGCCTCGGGCATGGATGTGTGTGATGGCCTTAGGTTAGTTAGGTTTAAGTAATTCTAAGTTCTACGGGACTGATGACCTCAGATGTTGTCCCATAGTGCTCAGAGCCATTTGAACCATTTTTTTTTTTTTTTGTCTGTGTCTAAATGTACATTTTACCTTTCGAGCCGAGTAGAACCATGCCTCCCATTTAAAGTTTCAACAACTTGTATTAAGTGCTTTGTGTACCCTACTTTTTCTAAAGTACTTACCAGTTCGTAGGCTCTCTCGTAGTCTACAAATGGTGGCTATGATTTGAAGACGACTGTTGGTTATTCGTGTTCATCGTTTGTAACAGTTGATAAGAAGATTTATTCCTCGTTATCTTTCGTAGTTATTACGATTTCCTTCCTCGCGGAGTTGTAACACTTCAGCTATTGCCCGGAAGTGTGGTACCTGTTTTCGCATAAAATATTCACTACTGTTAATAAATGTGGTCCCAGAAAAGGTCCTTCCATATTTTAATAACTCATACCATCCTGTACAGAACCATCTCGTATAGCAAAAGCTCTGGTGTGGAAAGCCATTGACTCCAAGCACTGAAAAATATGAAGATCATCAGATTTCGGTTACATCATAATCACGCAACGTTGTCGAGTCAGTTAAATTCATTTAAGCCGGCCGGTGTGGCCGTGCGGTTCTAGGCGCTTCAGTCTGGAACCACGTGACCGCTACGGTCGTAGGTTCGAATCCTGCCTCGGGAATGGATGTGTGTGATGTCCTTAGGTTAGTTAGGTTTAAGTAGTTCTGATGACCACAGATGTTAAGTTCCATAGTGCTCAGAGCCATTTCAGCCATTTTCAAATTCATTTACATTACAATTACGAAGATCTTAAATAGGAACCATCACACAGAAAAAGCAGTGGAAAAGACGAACAAACACCGCGTTTCTTGGCGGAACACTGAAAAGATGCAAGAATTCTGCTGAAACGATTGCCTACACTACGCTTGTCTGTTCTCTTCTGCAGTTCTGCTTCGCGTCATGGGATCCTTACCATATCTGATTTACGAAGGACATCTAGACGGATCAGAGAAATAAGGCTAGTTCCTGTTATCACTAAAAAGGCGAGAGAATATCACGGTTGATAAGGGAGTTACGGCAGCAGTCAGTAGAACAAAGGCGTTCTTTATTGCGGTGAGATATTTTCCCGAAAGTTTATTCACCAAATTTTTTCCTCCGAGTACCAAAATACACTCCTGGAAATTGAAATAAGAACACCGTGAATTCATTGTCCCAGGAAGAGGAAACTTTATTGACACATTCCTGGGGTCAGATACATCACATGATCACACTGACAGAACCACAGGCACATAGACACAGGCAACAGAACATGCACAATGTCGGCACTAGTACAGTGTATATCCACCTTTCGCAGCAATGCAGGCTGCTATTCTCCCATGGAGACGATCGTAGAGATGCTGGATGTAGTCCTGTGGAACGGCTTGCCATGCCATTTCCACCTGGCGCCTCAGTTGGACCAGCGTTCGTGCTGGACGTGCAGACCGCGTGAGACGACGCTTCATCCAGTCCCAAACATGCTCAATGGGGGACAGATCGGGAGATCTTGCTGGCCAGGGTAGTTGACTTACACCTTCTAGAGCACGTTGGGTGGCACGGGATACATGCGGACGTGCATTGTCCTGTTGGAACAGCAAGTTCCCTTGCCGGTCTAGGAATGGTAGAAAGATGGGTTCGATGACGGTTTGGATGTACCGTGCACTATTCAGTGTCCCCTCGACGATCACCAGTGGTGTACGGCCAGTGTAGGAGATCGCTCCCCACACCATGATGCCGGGTGTTGGCCCTGTGTGCCTCGGTCGTATGCAGTCCTGATTGTGGCGCTCACCTGCACGGCGCCAAACACGCATACGACCATCATTGGCACCAAGGCAGAAGCGACTCTCATCGCTGAAGACGACACGTCTCCATTCGTCCCTCCATTCACGCCTGTCGCGACACCACTGGAGGCGGGCTGCACGATGTTGGGGCGTGAGCGGAAGACGGCCTAACGGTGTGCGGGACCGTAGCCCAGCTTCATGGAGACGGTTGCGAATGGTCCTCGCCGATACCCCAGGAGCAACAGTGTCCCTAATTTGCTGGGAAGTGGCGGTGCGGTCCCCTACGGCACTGCGTAGGATCCTACGGTCTTGGCGTGCATCCGTGCGTCGCTGCTGTCCGGTGCCAGGTCGACGGGCACGTGCACCTTCCGCCGACCACTGGCGACAACATCGATGTACTGTGGAGACCTCACGCCTCACGTGTTGAGCAATTCGGCGGTACGTCCACCCGGCCTCCCGCATGCCCACTATACGCCCTCGCTCAAAGTCCGTCAACTGCACATACGGTTCACGTCCACGCTGTCGCGGCATGCTACCAGTGTTAAAGACTGCGATGGAGCTCCGTATGCCACGGCAAACTGGCTGACACTGACGGCGGCGGTGCACAAATGCTGCGCAGCTAGCGCCATTCGACGGCCAACACCGCGGTTCCTGGTGTGTCCGCTGTGCCGTGCGTGTGATCATTGCTTGTACAGCCCACTCGCAGTGTCCGGAGCAAGTATGGTGGGTCTGACACACCGATGTCAATGTGTTCTTTTTTCCATTTCCAGGAGTGTATGTTGCTGACTGCCACATACATAGGGACAAATGACCATCGTGTTAAAATGAGAGAAAACAGATTTTGCACGGATATATTCAGGGGTTTATACTTCCCCCCGATTATTGGAAAATGGAACAGTGGAGAAACAGTGTGTAAGTGGTTCCACGAGATAATTTCGCTTGAAAAAATGTGCAATTTGCTGTGGGACATGGTGTATTAATCCTGCTTTGGACCTATAGTTTCTCGAAGTTCCGATAGGAAACGGCCTATAGGTAGACTTTAAAATGGAGTTTGTAGCGGAGCTGCATTCCAACCCGAGAGCTGTACCTGAGTTTCTTTCGACGAAAAACCAGAGCATTGCAGATGTATGTAGGCGCTTGCAGATTGTCTACAGTGAAAAAAGGAAGCGAGTTGTTGAGTGAAGCGTCTGTCATCATGGAAACTGTGGTATCAACGTTCGACACCACACTTGTTAGGTGTTGCAATTACCGATCGCGGTCGGCATTAGTATCGTTGGACCCGCGGCTTGTGTCAAGTTTCTAGCGACCTCTCGTCCACTCCTGCTCGGGACGTCAAGTAGTATAGTATCATAGCTTTTAGCTGACAGGGAGCAACCTCTAACAAGGCGCTTCGTAACGTATGGCCTAAGTGAGGCCTCGATACCTATCTGTTTATAATTATATGTATGCAGCCAAGAAGAATCTTGTACAACCTGTTATGTACAATATATATTACCTTTTACCAACGACTTCTAACTACACTCCTGGAAATTGAAATAAGAACACCGTGAATTCATTGTCCCAGGAAGGGGAAACTTTATTGACACATTCCTGGGGTCAGATACATCACATGATCACACTGACAGAACCACAGGCACATAGACACAGGCAACAGAGCATGCACAATGTTGGCACTAGTACAGTGTATATCCACCCTTCGCAGCACTGCAGGCTGCTATTCTCCCATGGAGACGATCGTAGAGATGCTGGATGTAGTCCTGTGGAACGGCTTGCCATGACATTTCCACCTGGCGCCTCAGTTGGACCAGCGTTCGTGCTGGACGTGCAGACCGCGTGAGACGACGCTTCATCCAGTCCCAAACATGATCTTGCTGGCCAGGGTAGTTGACTTACACCTTCTAGAGCACGTTGGGTGGCACGGGATACATGCGGACGTGCATTGTCCTGTTGGAACAGCAGGAATGGTAGAACGATGGGTTCGATGACGGTTTGGATGTACCGTGCACTATTCAGTGTCCCCTCGACGATCACCAGTGGTGTACGGCCAGTGTAGGAGATCGCTCCCCACACCATAATGCCGGGTGTTGGCCCTGTGTGCCTCGGTCGTATGCAGTCCTGATTGTGGCGCTCACCTGCACGGCGCCAAACACGCATACGACCATCATTGGCACCAAGGCAGAAGCGACTCTCATCGCTGAAGACGACACGTCTCCATTCGTCCCTCCATTCACGCCTGTCGCGACACCACTGGAGGCGGGCTGCACGATGTTGGGGCGTGAGCGGAAGACGGCCTAACGGTGTTGCGGGACCGTAGCCCAGCTTCATGGAGACGGTTGCGAATGGTCCTCGCCGATACCCCAGGAGCAACAGTGTCCCTAATTTGCTGGGAAGTGGCGGTGCGGTCCCCTACGGCACTGCGTAGGATCCTACGGTCTTGGCGTGCATCCGTGCGTCGCTGCGGTCCGGTCCCAGGTCGACGGGCACGTGCACCTTCCGCCGACCACTGGCGACAACATCGATGTACTGTGGAGACCTCACGCCCCACGTGTTGAGCAATTCGGCGGTATGTCCACCCGGCCTCCCGCATGCCCACTATACGCCCTGGCTCAAAGTCCGTCAACTGCACATACGGTTCACGTACACGCTGTCGCGGCATGCTACCAGTGTTAAAGACTGCGATGGAGCTCCGTATGCCACGGCAAACTGGCTGACACTGACGGCGGCGGTGCACAAATGCTGCGCAGCTAGCGCCATTCGACGGCCAACACCGCGGGTCCTGGTGTGTCCGCTGTGCCGTGCGTGTGATCATTGCTTGTACAGCCCTCTCGCAGTGTCCGGAGCAAGTATGGTGGGTCTGACACACCGGTGTCAATGTGTTCTTTTTTCCATTTCCAGGAGTGTAGAAACAACGGCGCGCAAACCTTCCGTTCTCCCGCATGCCGGCAGGCCGTCACAACTTTGGCTGCTGCTATCCTGGAACGTGCGGACACTCTCATTCGAGGTGATCGACGGATCACGATAAAGCACCTCGCTGCACAACTGAACATCTCTGCAAGTGGTATTGACACACTCATCCAGTAGTTGGGGTACTCATAGATGTCTGCCCACTGGCTTGCCCGTAGCATAACAGAAGACCATAAAAAGCTACGAAGCACCATCTAGGGGGAATTTATTGCCCTTTACGAGGCTGATGGTGACAGTTTTTTTGTCGAACATTGGCCCTAGTCTTGGGTTCATCACTTCGAACCGGAAACAGAATGGCAATCTATGGAGTGGCGCTACACCACCTCTACTCCGAAGAAAAAGCTCAAAGGCGCACGCTCAACCGGTATAGAGTCCATCACCGGTAGCTGAGTGGTCAGCGCGACGGACTGTCAATCCTAAGGGCCCGGGTTCGATTCCCGGCTGGGTCGGAGATTTTCTGCCTTCAGGGACTGGGTGTTGTGTGTACTAATCAACATTATTTCATCCCCATCGACGCGCAAGACGCCGAAGTGGCGTCAAATCGAAAGACTTGCACCAGGCGAGTGGTCTACACGACGGGAGGCCCTCGTCACACGCCATTATTATTAACCGGTATAGACATGGAGACGATATTCTGCGACTCTTAAGTCGCATCTGTTTGATGTCCTACCTCGTGGTACAGCAATCAACTCCGAAGTGTACCGTGCTACCCTTAGGAAATTGAAGAAACTACTTCAGCATAAATGGAAATGAATTCGTCGTTTCCAATACCGACACAAGTCCTCACAGAAATCTGCGCACCCGAGAGGAGCCCACAAATCTTAATTTTGACTATTCTTCCTTATCCACCCTAGAGTCCGGACGTCGCACTTCCCAGCTTCTATCTGTTTTGTCCACGAAAGTGGCACTTCGCGGAAAGTAGTACATGGATGGTGAGGACGCTATTGATGCAACAAGACGTTGGCTCCGACGTCGGCCAGTGGAGTAGTACCGAACGGATATGACGGCCCTCCGGGTAAGGTGGCATAAGGCCGTCTCAGTGAACGGGGATTATGTTAGAAACTAGGGTTTTGACTTTAAAAGAGTGGGGTCTAAAATTATTTTTTGGAATCGTGAATAGATCTAATCTGCTTTCAGAAGAAAAACGTGTTGCACTACTTACTGAACACGCTCCTCGTAGATGTACAGACTATGAGTAAATGTAGACCGACATTCCGAAAAATCAGTACAGTCAAAATGAAAATAATCGTCGCGAGTGAATACTGCAGCTGCGCTGATATTTAATAAATGAAATACAGTTTGCTTTCCCGGTTCAGCTGCGCTTTTTTTTTTTGCGATGTGACTAGTTTCAATGACGTGTGATCATCATCAGGTCTGACTAACATGAAGTTTTCGCATAACGTGAGGGGTTGCTTTAGACCAAACTGTATCTGAAGATACGAAGATACGAGACATGAACGAAACTAATCATATTGCGAAAAAAAAGTGTACCTGAGACGGTGAAATAAGCGGTATATAAATTTTGAAATTACAGAAGGGAAGCCGGCCGCTGTAGCCGATCGATTCTAGGCGCTTCAGTCCGGAACCGCGCTGCTGCTGCCCTGCCTCGGGCATGGATGTGTGTGCTGTCCTTAGGGTAGTTAGGTTTAAGTAGTTCTAAGTTCTAGGGGACTGATGACCTCAGATGTTAAGTACCATAGTGCTGAGAGCCATTTGAACTATTTCAACAGAAGAGTATTAGACGCAGAACAAATGTTGTCAGTGGTCTGTTCTCTTTCTGATTGTACACTTACGACGTCCACAACACCATTATGCCACGAGACTGTGCTACACCCAGTATCGGTAGGTTCAGTTGACACCACTTTTGGATACCACCTCGTACAGTATCAAAATTCCCGTAAAAGCCGGTCAGCAACTGCGGGCTGAGGGCCTCGACCGTGGCCGACCATTTGAACAGAAGAGTATTAACGAAAGAAAAATGTTGTCCGTGTTCTGTCCTCTTTCTGTTTGTACGCTTACGACGTCCACAACACCATTATGCCACGAGATTATGCTAGACTCGGTATCGGTAAGTTCAGTTGACACAACATTTGGACACCACCTCGTGTAGAATAAAAATTCCCGTAATAGCCGGCGAGCAACTGCGAGCTGAGGGTCTGGACCACGGCCGTCACCGGCTGGGAGAGGATCCTGTTGCGGCACCCAGACGGCGCGGCGGCAGCGGCAACGGCCGTGCACCTGGGCGCAGCGCACGGCCCGGCCGGTCGGCCGCAGAGGAGCGCGGCCGCGATGGGACCGCGCGATAAGGCGCGGCGGCTCACGTTCCGGCGCGGAATCGCGCTGACAACTTTACGAGCCGCGGCGGATGAATACCTCAGAAATGTTAATTATTATTAGTATTCGGCGGGCGGAGCTTTCGTTGCCCGCCGCCGACAGCAGCGCGCCCTGCGCCGTGAGCGATAGCCGGGCCGCCGGGGCGGCAGGCGCTGCAGCAGCGTCGCGGCGTCGAATAATCTCACACAGCAGGATGCCCGTAAATCGCCCGTAACGACAGCAGATAGCGCGCGCGAAATGAAATGTTGCCGCCGCCTTTTCTCACTGTCCTGTTGCTCGCTTTACGGCCGCGGCGGCCGCTGCGGCGGGACGTGTCATCTCGCTGATACGGCGGGCGCGGGGACCCGCCTGTCCTTTGTTTAGCCTGCCCCACTCGTGCCGGCTGTGGGTGTGGGCACTTAAAATTACGCGCGCCGCACTGCTCCCGAGGGGTCATCTCTCAGCCGGCCCGCGGAGCTCCCACTAAATATGAGCTGACCGCCTCTGCCCACTCGAGTCCTGGCTGGCTACCACCGCAGTCCTGCGCAGGACACTTTTCCCTGGCCACCGGGCATTAATTTCACCTGGGACATTAACCAGTATCATTGCGAACACTGCCTTCCTATAAGCTATTTGATTTATATTTTGCAGGTGACAAACTGATACGGTACTACGTCTACAGCGACCGTCCAAAACGTTTCGATGCTGATTTTATAGGTGGCGTACAACCGAGCTAAGCGCAGTAACTACGGTGGCACTTCGAACAACAAACAGGCGTGCATTCGATCAGTCAGTTGTAAACGAGCATTGTCAGATCTAGAGGTTCGATTTTTACTTCATTTTCAATATTTTTTTGAGGTCAAATCAAAAGTTATGTCAAAAATGCTTATATTCTTTTATTCATCTACCGTTTTTGCTGCATTAAAATTTTTTGTCGAAAAATTTCAAGGGGTACTAAACAGAATGCGGCCGAACATCGTAATGCACGCCGTGCACCGGTAGGCGGATGGATCTGGCTCAGATAACGGGGTGGTCTGAAAGAGACCTGAGCAAAACATATATATGAGTATAGTTACGGTCATAACCCCTGAAAACTGAAAAAAATGTCATTTTTCACACAATCAGGGCTACTTGAAAAAAAGCAAGTAAAACCGACTTTGTTTGGGCATTCAAACGTACATAAAAAGTCGATAAAAAGTCGATATTTTGAAAATTGTTTAGCTGAATGAGATTTTCACTCTCAGCGGAGTGTGCGCTGACATGATACTTCCTGGCAGATTAAAACTGTATGCCCGACAGAGACTCGAACTCGGGACCTTTGCCTTTCGCGGGAAAGTGTTCTACCATCTGAGAAACCGAAGCACGACACACGGCCGGTACTCACAGCCTTGCTTCTGCCAGAATTTCGTCCCCCTACCTTCCAAGCTTTACAGAAGCTCTCCTGCGAAACATCCCCCAGGCTGTGGCTAAGCCATGTCTCCGCAGTATCCTTTCTTTCAGGAGTGCTAGTTCTGCATTGTTCGCAGGAGAGCTTCTGTAAAGTTTGGAAGGTAGGAGACGAGATACTGGCAGAAGTAAAGCTGTGAGGACCGGGCGTGAGCCGTGCTTCGGTGGCTCAGTTAGCCGGCATGGTAGCTCAGCGTGTTCGGTCAGAGGGTTAGCAGCCCTCTATAATAAAAAAAACTGAGTTAATCGATCAACAACGAACTTAAACGAATGTATTACGACGTCCGCCCCGAGCAGATGCAACGAACGAAAGCGAACAAAATGAGAATTAAAAAAAAATAAAATAAAAGGTGGTAGAGCACTTGCCCGCGAAAGGCAAAGGTCCCGAGTTCGAGTCTCGGTCGGGCACACAGTTTTAATCTGCCAGGAAGTTTCAATTGTTTAACTTCTAGACGTTCCGCCCATAGGCAGTTCAATTTTCTACAAAAATAGCTAAGCGGCAATCGGCCAAGTAGTTTCTCGGCAATCCAAACACCCAGGAAAAAAAATTGTGACTTTTAGGAACTTGCATTTTAAGTTTTGGAAAGGGTTTTCATCGATTTTTTGCTACTTACCACCAATCTGCGATGCCTCGAGTTTACAGTACGTCTTCCTCGATCTCGGAAGTCTCGTTAGCCTGCGCCGCTTCCTTCCCGGAAGCAGATCTGGCTTCTTTACTGGCCGTAGTCGCGCGGTGCTCTGAGCGTAAAAGGCGGTTCGTGTTGCGCCCTCTGCAAAATTCAAACGCCGTGTGGCCAAGTTGAATGCCCATGACATTCATCGTCTGTGTGAGTCCCATTGTAAGTAGCCTTTTTATATGTTTGTATGTTGGCAGTGCTTTTGACTGCATTAATATCACTGACAGTGCTGTTCGCTCTCTGTAAGAGATTCTGTGTGTGATCGGACTCGCAGCTAGAAGTTAACAGTTCGCAGTGATGGAGGCTAGAAGCAGTGTTAGCGCGAACGGACGGTCTTAACGAGTGTCCGTCATGGAGAGTTAAGATTGGTTGGACATGGATTGTAAAATGTGGGTAATGGAACTATTGACGATTACAAAATTTTTCGAACTGGCTGTCACATGATTAAGGTAAAATCTGCTAAATACATTGCTTACTCTGCAAAACAATCTTTCCTTTGCTGCCCACATGCCTATTAGTAGTTACAGCCTACAGTAGTTAGAATCTTTTTATTTAGCTGGCTGTACACTTGTTGTATCTGCTGTAGTTCGTGTCACGAAGATTTTCAGAGAGGTAAGTGACTTAAGAAATGTATGGGTTATAGCTAGGTTTTCTTATAATTCAGGTCTGATCTTTTGTGTTAATTAATAGCCTGATTGCGTTGCATTTGTATATTGCGGGTCATAAATGAATAGAATAAGTTTGAGCTGTCAGGGAAAATTCTGTAGGTCAGTGTTGAAACGATAGAGACAAGCAAAGTGACAGACGTTCAGTTTCACTCAGCAGTTTAAGTAAAAACGTAGAAGTTTCCCTTCTCAGTTATTTCAATATGAGTAAAAATATATATTTAGAATTTTCACTATGAAGCAGTCTTTGAAGGTAACTGTAGCCATGTTGTTGTTGTTGTTGTGGTCTTCAGTCCTAAACTGGTTTGATGCAGCTCTCCATGCTACTCCATCCTGTGCAAGCTTCTTCATCTCCCAGTACTTACTGCAACCTACACACTTCTGAATCTGCTTAGTGTATTCATCTCTTGGTATCCCTCTACTATTTTTACCCTCCACGCTGCCCTCCAATACTAAATTGGTGATCCCTTGATGCCTCAGAACTTGTCCTACCAACCCTACCAACCAATCCCTTCTTCTGGTCAAGTTGTGCCACAAACTTCTCTTCTCCCCAATCCTATTCAATACTTCCTCATTAGTTATGTGATCTAGCCATCTAATCTTCAGCATTCTTCTGTAGCACCACATTTCGAAAGCTTCTATTCTCTTCTTGTCCAAACTATTTATCGTCCATGTTTCACTTCCATACATGGCTACACTCCATACAAATACTTTCAGAAATGACTTACTGACACTCAAATCTATACTCGATGTTAACAAATTTCTCTTCTTCAGAAACGCTTTCCTTGCCATTGCCAGTCTACATTTTATATCCTCTCTACTTCGACCATCATCAGTTATTTTGCTCCCCAAACAGCAAAACTCCTTTACTACTGTAAGTGTCTCGTTTCCTAATCTATTTCCCTCAGCATCACCCGATTTAATTCGACTACATTCCATTATCCTCGTTTTGCTTTTGTTGATGTTCATCTTATATCCTCCTTTCAAGACACTATTCATTCCATTCAACTGCTCTTCCAAGTCCTTTGCTATCTCTGACAGAATTACAATGTCATCGGCGAACCTGAAAGTTTTTATTTCTTCTCCATGGATTTTAATACCTACTCCGAATTTTTCTTTTGTTTCCTTTACTGCTTGCTCAATATACAGATTGAATAACATCGGGGAGAGGCTACAACCCTGTCTTACTCCCTTCCCAACAACTGCTTCCCTTTCATGTCCCTCGACTCTTACAACTGCCATCTGGTTTCTGTACAAATTGTAAATAGCCTTTCGCTCCAGTATTTTACCCCTGCCACCTTTAGAATTTGGAAGAGAGTATTCCAGTCAACATTGTCAAAAGCTTTCTCTAAGTCTACAAATGCTAGAAACGTAGGTTTGCCTTTACTTAATCTTTCTTCTAAGATAAGTCGTAAGGTCAGTAATGCCTCACGTGTTCCGACATTTCTACGGAATCCAAACTGATCTTCCCCGAGGTCGGATTCTACTAGTTTTTCCATTCGTCTGTAAAGAATTCGTGTTAGTATTTTGCAGCTGTGGCTTATTAAACTGATTGTTCGGTAATTTTCACATCTGTCAACACCTGCTTTCTTTGGGATTGGAATTGTTATATTCTTCTTGAAGTCTGAGGGTATTTCGCCTGTTTCATACATCTTGCACACCAGATGGTAGAGTTTTGTCAGGACTGGCTCTCCCAAGGCCATCAGTAGTTCCAATGGAATGTTGTCTACTCCGGGGGCCTTGTTTCGACTCAGGTCTTTCAGTGCTCTGTCAAACTCTTCACGCAGTATCGTATCTCCCATTTCATCTTCATCTACATCCTCTTCCATTTCCATAATATTGTCCTCAAGTACATCGCCCTTGTATAGACCCTCTGTATACTCCTTCCACCTTTCTGCTTTCCCTTCTTTGCTTAGAACTGGGTTTCCATTTGAGCTCTTGATGTTCATACATGTGGTTCTCCAAAGGTCTCTTTAATTTTCCTGTAGGCAGTATCTATCTTACCCCTAGTGAGATAAGCCTCTACATCCTTGCATTTGTCCTCTAGCCATCCCTGCTTAGCCAATTTGCACTTCTTGTCGATCTCATTTTTGAGACGTTCGTATTCCTTTTTGCCTGCTTCATTTACTGCATTTTTATATTTTCTCAAAAAAATGGTTCAAATGGCTCTGAGCACTATGGGACTCAACTGCTGAGGTCATTAGTCCCCTAGAACTTAGAACTAGTTAAACCTAACTAACCTAAGGACATCACAAACATCCATGCCCGAGGCAGGATTCGAACCTGCGACCGTAGCGGTCTCGCGGTTCCAGACTGCAGCGCCTTTAACCGCACGGCCACTTCGGCCGGCTTATATTTTCTCCTTTCATCAATTAAATTCAATATTTCTTCTGTTACCCAAGGATTTCTACTAGCCCTCGGCTTTTTACTTACTTGATCCTCTGCTGCCTTCACTACTTCATCCCTCAAAGCTACCCATTCTTCTTCTACTGTATTTCTTTCCCCCATTCTTGTCAATTGTTCCCTTATGGTCTCCCTGAAACTCTGTACAACCTCTGGTTTTTTCAGTTTTTCCAGGTCCCATCTCCTTAAGTTCCCACCTTTTTGCAGTTTCTTCAGTTTTAATCTACAGGTCATAACCAATATTGTAGAACAAAAGCAAACTGGTGCTTTTCATTTATTACAATAGATTGTGGTCAGAGTCCACATCTGCCCCTGGAAATGTCTTACAATTTAAAACCTGGTTCCTAAATCTCTGTCTTACCATTATATAATCTATCTGATACCTTTTAGTATCTCCAGGGTTCTTCCATGTATACAACCTTCTTTCATGATTCTTAAACCAAGTGTTAGCTTTGATTAAGTTGTGCTCTGTGCAAAATTCTACCAAGCGGCTTCGTCTTTCATTTCTTAGCCCCAGTCCATATTCACCTACTACGTTTCCTTCTCTGCATTTTCCTACTACCGAATTCCAGTCACCCATGACTATTAAATTTTCGTCACCCTTCACTATCTGAATAATTTATATTATTTCATCATACATTTCTTCAATTTCTTAGTCATCTGCAGAGCTAGTTGGCATATAAACTTGTACTACTGTAGTAGGTGTGGGCTTCGTTTCTATCTTGGCCACAATAATGCGTTCACCATGCTGTTTGTAGTAGCTTACCCGCATTCCTATTTTGCTATTCATTATTAAACCTAGTCCTGCATTACCCCTATTTGATTTTGTGTTTATAACCCTGTAGTCGCCTGACCATAAGTCTTGTTCCTCCTGCCACCGAACTTCGCTAATTCCCACTATATCTAACTTTAACCTATCCATTTCCATTTTTAAATTTTCTAACCTACCTGCCCGATTAAGTGATCTGACATTCCACGCTCCGATCCGTAGAACACCAGTTTTCTTTCTCCTGATAACGACATCCTCTCGAGTAGTCCCCGCCCGGAGATCCGAATGGGGGCTATTTTACCTCCGGAATATTTTACCCAAGAGGACGCCATCATCATTTAATCATACAGTAGAGCTGCATGACCTCGGGAAAAATTACGGCCGTAGTTTCCCCTTGCTTTCAGCCGTTCGCAGTACCAGCACAGCAAGGCCGTTTTGGTTATTGTTACAAGGCCAGATCAGTCAATCATCCAGACTGTTGCCCCTGCAACAACTGAAAAGGCTGCTGCCCCTCTTCAGGAACCACACGTTTGTCTGGCCTCTCAACATATACTCGTCCGTTGTGGTTGCACCTACGGTACGGCTATCAGTATCGCTGAGGCACGCAAGCCTCCCCACCAACGGCAAGGTCCATGGTTCATGGGGGGAGGTAGCCATATTGTTTGCAATTTCGACTACTTCTTTGCCGGAATACATGTGTACTGGGGGAAGCGTCCAAATCAGCGAATTTATCGACTCGTTAGAATTTTGAGTGTTTTCGCCAGCACACCTTTCCAGTAAACTGATTGCCTCCGAGTGCCGTCCGTAGGCGCCACACGACATGGGACTGCCGGTCCGACGATCGTGTACTTCGACAATAGTTTACGGGAAACACAGTTTCGCCTACATGTTCTCCATAATAGAAGGTATCGAAATATGGAATAAGAGAACCGATATTTTTCAAACATTTAGACCAGAAAACCCCATTAAGTTGGATACTTCCAAACCACGATATTCCTGCACTTGGCCGCCGGTGGCCGAAATCAGAGACACGGCGAAGTTACAGTTCACAGCAGCAGTGGTAACTAAAAAAAACTCATGTCCGCCTCAGGAGCCTACCGGCCAATGCGGCGGATTGCTAACCGAAGGGGACCGTATTCGATTCCTGGGCATCCTGGAGATTTTCACTGCTCCGGGACTGGATTTTATGTTGTCTTGACGTTCGTAGCGTCATAATTGACATTACACTATGAAAATGGGTGTATACGGACATCTCGAAAGCCAATAAAAAAAGAAAAATGCATCGCACTGTCTGTGTTTTCAAGATCAGTTGTACAGATGCTGTCATGTGGTTCAGAGCGTGTTCGTGAAATATGGCCAGAATAGTAGTGTACTGTCATCCGAAAATATGAATACGCATGACAGTGGAAAACAAAGGAAGATGTCGTGAAAGTGGACACGTTCAAGTGGAATAGAGCTTATATTCAGGTGTACACTGTTGCCAGAAAGGAAAAAGGTAGAATGAGGAAATGATACCTCTACATAAAGAAATCTTGTGCATGGTATAATGGCTCGGAAGTCAGAGAGAACAATGAAATTCATTCTGAAAAACTTTAAGAAAACGAGACAAACCCGATAAAAAGTTAAAACTCCTGGAAAACAAAGGCGTTCTAGAAGACAATACTCATGTCGTTCATATTGACAGGCTATTTACACTAGTACGTTCTGCTGAAATGATTAGTGTGGTGTCACCGCCAGACACCACACTTGCTAGGTGGTAACCTTTAAATCGGCCGCGGCCCGTTAGTATACGTCGGACCCGCGTGTCGCCACTGTCAGTGATTGCAGACCGAGCGCCGCCACACGGCAGGTCTAGAGAGACTTCCTAGCACTCGCCCCAGTTGTACAACCGACTTTGCTAGCGATGGTTCACTGACAAAATACGCTCTCATTTGCCGAGACGATAGTTTAGCATAGCCTTCAGCTACGTCATTTGCTACGACCTAGTAAGGCGCCATTATCAGTTACTATTGATATTGTGAATCATGTACCGTCCAAACCGACGTTCACCATTAATGGATTAAAGTTAAGTATTCCACCAGCTAGGCCCTTTTTTTTAAATTCTAATTTCCTTGTCCTGTTCCAGACCTCACGCCAGCCTGCGTGAGCTAAAACGCGTGCCTTTCGGCCTCCTCTGGTAACACGGTGTTGGCTCTCCTGCCAACCAAAACAATTAGCATTTGAACCATATCGGCCCGCGGGTTCAAAATCAACATCCGATATTGCAGCACAACACCGGCTACCGGTAAAATGTGCTTGCGGCTCTCGTTATCGCTGTAAACAGAAGGTAATGGATCAGTGTGACTTGAGCAGACGTGCAGAATGCCTCTCAGACGTATGCGTGAACCGTCAGATCAGTAAGTATGAAAGAAGGCGCATTATTGGCGTGAGAGAATGTCATGCTTCCATCCGGGAAACTGCTGCTCCTGTGGGACGAAGTATGTCGGCAGTGCAACGGCTGTGTGCAGAATGGTTCACGGAAAGCCGTAAAACACGACCAGATAGGTCAGGTCGCACCATCGAGACCACCCTCGGAGCACATAGACACTGTATCCAAACGACATTGCAGGACAGATCTGGGGTCTGTTCAGCAGTGGAACAGTGCAACTCATCATACACTACCAGGGGTGACAGTCCGTCGGCATTTACGAGGGTTGTTTTTTAAGTAAGGGCCGTTTTTATTTTTAAAAAAAGATACAAATACTTTTGTAAAAAAACTTTTATTTTCTGATTCTACACACTTTTACCTATTTTTCTACATAGTTTCCTTGTTTATTTAAGCACTTGTCATACCGTACAACTAAGTTTTAATTCCCTCTTCAAAGAATTCGGCCGCCTGCTCCGACAGCCAAGAGTTCACGGCCGCTTTCATTTCATCGTCGTCATTGAAGCGCTGCCCGCCAAGATGGTGTTTCAGGTATCGGAAAAGGTGAAAATCGCTAGGAGCATGGTTGGGGCTCTATGGTGCATGGTCCGAAACTTCCCAGCCAAAAGAATTAATAAAAACCCGAGTCTTTTGAGAGGTGTGAGGCCTAGCGTTATCGTGAAGGAGCAAAACTCCTTTTCTCAGCATGCCGCGCCTTTTGTTTTGAATTGCACTGCGGAGCTTCTTTAGAGTTGCACAGTAGGTATCTGAGTTGATTGTCGTTCCTCGTGGCATAAAGTCCACTAGCAAAACACCGCGCCGGTCCCAGGACACAGTTGCCATAATCTTGCGCTTTGACAGCGTCTGTTTGGCTTTGACCTTGACGGGTGAGGTTGTGTGTCGCCATTTCATCGATTGTCGCTTGCTTTCGGGAGTGATATGGGATACCCATGTTTCATCTCCAGTGACAATTTGACTCAACATGTCATCCCCTTCTTCCTCGTAACGAATCAAAAAGTCCAATGAAGTGGCAAATCTCTTCCCTTTGTGGTCCTCTGTGAGGGGTCTGGGTACCCACCGAGAACACAGTTTCTTAAAGTTTAGGTTTTCAGACACAATTTTGTACAAAACCGATCTTGAAACTTGTGGAAATTCCAAAGAAAGAGTGGAAATTGTGAATCTTCTGTCCTCACGAATCTTTGTTTCGACTGCAGCCACCAAATCATCAGTGATCACAGAGGGCCGGCCTGAGCGTTCTTCGTCATGGACGTTTTGACGGCCATTTTTAAACTCTCTAACCCATTGACGCACTTTACCTTCACTCATTGCATTCAAGCCATAAACTTCTGTTAACGATGAATTTCTGCAGCTGATAGGCTTCTCGCGGTCAAAAAACGTATCACTGACCGTATCTCACACGCGGCGGGAGATTCAATAATCGTAAACATTATAAAGTAGCACAGCGATGCGTACACGTCAGCTACAGAACTGCAACTTGCATCAGTGTGAACGGGAAGGATGCCGGCAAGTGGCGCGGTGGCTTGTTGCGACGTCCGCGCGAACTACGGGACTATACGCGCGAACGGCCCTTACTTAAAAAACAACCCTCGTATTATGGCACAGGTTACTTGCACGTTGTCCACTTCTCCGCCTACCTTCGACGAATGTGCTGAAACATCCAGACGGCGATAGTGTAAGGAACGACGGCACTGGGGACAGGAATGGCATCAGATAGTGTTTGGGAAGAACCCAGGTTATGTTTTTTTGAAAGGAATGACCGCATTTTCGTTCGCCGCAGACAGGGGGAGCGGCATCACAGTGTCTGCATTCACTCACGACGTATAGTGCCAGCTCAAGACCTTAGGATGTGGGGTGCTATTGGATACAACCACAAACCATAGTTGAAGCATGTTCAGGGCACTGTGACCTGTGTGACGCACGTGAATGGCATCCTGCAACCCGTAGCCATATCCTTTCCGCACAACGAGGTTTATTAGGAGAATCTTAAAGAAACGTCATTCAGTGACGAATGAAGCGTCTCACAAAACACTTGTTACACCGTTTCCTCATAGTCACGAACCCTTACCAAATTTGCTTACTACAAAACATAGACAGTTGCATTTTCCGCCTTGGGATCGTTTGGTAAGTGTGAAAGCATTGAAAGTTCTTATATAGATGCACACAACTCCAGTGACAAACGCCACAGAGGATTGACGGAAATATGAAAAACCTCAAAAACACATTACCAAGCCTAATACGATATAGAAAAGCTGTTGGCTTTGAAAACAGCTTCCAGTCGTCTCGGTATGAAGGGAATCTTATAACATTATTTTTACAAAAAGTGGCAACTGCAGGTAACGGAGAAGGAAAACGATCACCCTGTAATCTTGGCACATACACTCATGTTCAGAAAAAAAAAAAAGAAACAGAACACTTTGGGCAACTAGAGATAGGACCTTCATATTCACAGGACATGTGCATTAGTATGTTCTGCAGAAACGATCAGCATTTCAGTCACCTCGGTTCGGCATGTGTCCTATTGCCTGGTAGGCATAGGATCTGCCACGGATCCTCATGTCGTCGATCTGGGTCCTCTGGTTTGGAGCCGAGTGGAAGGCTTAAACCGATTCTGCGGAGCTCTTGGATGCAAATTTCTCGACCTCCGCTATCGTATGGAGAAATGTAAGGTCCCCCGGAATAGGTCAGACATGCAATACACGCAGGATGCGGCTACAAGGGTAGCGGAATACATATGGAGTGCACATATGGGTTTTTTAGTTTAGATAATTCCCTCCCTAGGCCCGACAAGACGCCTCCTGAGACGCGACAAGGTAGCAGTAGACAAAACGCAACAGGGAATGACAATATTAACGGGGTAATAGTAAACTGCCGGAGCGTCTATAGAAAGGTCCCTGAACTGCTCTCATTAATAAACGGTCACCATACCCACATAGCACTAGCGACGGAAAGTCCTGAAACAAGATGTAAACGGTAATGAAATTCTAAACTCAGCTTGTAATATATATCGCAGAGACAGGCTGGACAGTGAAGGGGCAGGCGTGTTTATAGCGATAAAAAGTGCAATAGTATTGAAGGAAATTGACGGAGATCCGAAATGAGAAATAATTTGGTGAAGGTCACGGTTAAAGCTGGCTCAAACATGGTAATTGGATGTCTCTATAGGCCCCCTGGCTCAGCAGCTGTTGTGGCAGAAAACCTGAAGGAAAATTTGTAAAATATTTCGAATAGCCTTCCCGAACATGTTATAGTTTTGGGTGGAGTTTTTAATTTACCAGATGTAAACTGAGAGACTCAAACGTTTATAACGGGTGGCAGGGACAAAGAATCCACTAAAATTTTTTAAGTACATTATCTGGAAGCTATCTTGAGCAGTTAAACAGAGAACCCACTCGTGGCAATAACATATTAGACCTCCTGGTGACAAACAGACCCGAACTTTTTGAAACAGTTAACGCAGAACAGGGCATCAGCGATCATAAAGCGGTTACAGCATCGGTGATTTCAGACGTAAATAGAAATATTAAAAAGGTAGGAAGATTTTTCTGTTTACCAAAAGTGACAAAAATCAGATTTCAGAGTACTTGACGGCTCAACACATGAGTTTTATCTTAAATACAGGTAGTGTTGAGGATCAGTGGACAAAGTTCAGAACAATCGTACAATATGCATCAGATGAGTATGTGCCAACCAAGATGGTAAGACATGGAAAAGAGCCACCGTGGTACAACAGCCGAGTTAGAAAACTGCTACGGAAGCAAAGGGAACTTCACAGCAAACATAAACATAGTCAAAGCCTTGCAGACAAACAAAAATTACACAAAGCGAAATGTAGTGTGAGGAGTGCTATGCGAAAGGCGTTCACCTAATTCGAAAGTAATGTTCTATGTACTGACTTGGCAGAAAATCCTAAGAAATTTTGATCTTATGTCAAAGCGGTAGGTGGATCAAAACGAAATATCCAGACACTCTGTGACCAAAGTGGTACTGAAACAGAGGATGACAGACTAATGGCCGAAATACTAAATGTCTTTTTCCAAAGCTGTTTCACAGAGGAAGACTGCACTGTAGTTCCTTCTCTACATTGTCGCACTGATGACAAAATGGTAGATATCGAAATAGATGACAGAGGGATAGAAAAAAAATTAAAATTGCTCAAAAGAGGAAAGGCCGCTGGACCTGATGGGATACCAGTTCGATTTTACACAGAGTACGTGAAGGAACTTGCCCCCCATCGTGCAGCGGTGTACCGTAGCTCTCTAGAAGAGCGTAGCGTTCCAAAAGATTGGAAAAGGGCACAGGTCATCCCTGTTTTCAAGAAGGGACGTCGAACAGATGTGCAGAACAATAGACTTATATCTCTAAGGTCGATCAGTTGTAGAATTTTGGAACACGTATTATGTTCGAGTATAATGACTTTTCTGGAGACTAGAAATCTACTGTGTAGGAATCAGCATGGGTTTCGAAAAAGACGATCGTGTCAAACCCAGCTCGAGCTATTCGTCCAAGAGACTCAGAGGGCCATAGACACCGGTTCCCAGGTAGATGCCGTGTTTCTTGACTTCCGCAAGGCGTTTGATAAAGTTCCCCACAGTCGTTTAATGAACAAAGTAGGAGCATATGGACTATCACACCAATTGTGTGATTGGATTGAAGAGTTCCTAGATAACAGAACGCAGCATGTCATTCTCAATGGGGAGAAGTCTTCCGAAGTAAGAGTGATTTCAGGTGTGCCGCAGGGGAGTGTTGTAGGACCGTTGCTATTCACAAATATATAAATGACCTTGTGAATAACATCGGAAGTTCACTGAGGCTTTTTGCGGATGGTGATGTAGTGCATCGAGAGGTTGTAACAATGGAAAATTTTACTGAAATGCAGGAGGATCTGCTACGAATTGACGCATGGTGCAGGGAACTGCAACTGAATCTCAATGTAGACAAGTGTAATGTGCTGCGAATACGCAGAAAGAAGGATCCTTTATCATTTAGCTACAATATAGCAGGTCAGAAACAGGAAGCAGTTAATTCTATAAATTATTTGGGAGTAGGCATTAGGAGTGATTTAAAATGGAATGGCCATATGAAATTAATCGTCGATAAAGCAGATGCCAGACTGAGATTCATTGGAAGAATCCTAAGGAAATGCAGTCCGAAAACAAAGGAAGTAGGTTGCAGTATACTTGTTCGCCCACTGCTTAAATACTGCTCACCGGTGTGGGATGCGAACCCGATAGGGTTGATAGAAGAGATAGAGAAGATCCAACAGAGAGCAGCGTGCTTCGTTACAGGATCATTTAGTAATCGCGAAAGCGTTACGGAGATGATAAACTCCAGTGGAAGACTCTGCAAGAGAGACGCTCAGTAGCTCGGTACGGGCTTTTGTTGAAGTTTCGAGAACATACCTCCACCGAGGAGTCAAGCAGTATATTGTTCCCTCGTACGTAGATCTCTCGAAAAGACCATGAGGATAAAATCAGAGAGATTGGAGTTCACACTGAGGCACACCAACGATCTTTCTTTCCACGAACAATACGAGACTGGAATAGAAGGGAGAACCGATAGAGGTACTCAGGGCACCTTCCGACAACACCCCGTCAAGTGGCTTACGGAATATGGATGTAGATGTAGATAACTTGCGCCATGTATGACGGCATCGGTACGTATGAGTCGCGAATGGCATCCTGTGGAATTGCTCCAAGGTCTCTTAAAAGTTAGAAAATTGCCTGAGGCTCCGTGAACTTTTGACAAATGAGCAACCAAATGAATAATTAATACACAAATATGACTTTACAGATGAGCCATGGTACCAATTAAACATTAAAACTTTTATCTCTAGCTTGACTCTGGAAGACAGTATCAAATTATCGTTTTGTACCTCGTTAGAGATTGCAACGGAATATTATAGAGAAGGGGGAAAACGTATGGCAGAAGAAAAAAATAGTGTGAAAATTGATCAATAGATTGCGCTGTATGTCTCAGAATACGTAAATGAAAACACCTATCATGCACACGATCCATTACATTACAGTTGTATCAGTGTAATAAATTAACTACGTGAAATCCGTCCCTAAATAAATTGTTCCGAAATAAATAAAGTACACTCCTTCCTCTCTGCAGCAGCCCAGCCCAGGCTATCATTTTCATATCACTTTTTCCCCAGACCGCCATCATGGTTATATCACTGGAGGGACGACAGTGCCCTCTGGTGGCAGTGTTCTGTACTTTTTTCCCCAGACCGCCATCATGGTTATATCACTGGAGGGACGACAGTGCCCTCTGGTGGCAGTGTTCTGTACTAAGCCAGTTGGACTCCGGACTTCATGGTGAACACACTGGATGGTGCTACAGCCTCAAATTGTTTAAATAAGGACTGCCTGCAAAATAAAGACTTACGTCCGTCCCATCCAGCAGCCCACCACAGGCTGAGTACTTTCCCCACCAATTCCAAAGAAGAGGTGGCGGTCGGTAGACTTAGGTTAGTGGAAGTAGCCCAAGTGGCCGTTTTTCCTGCCATTTTCTCAGGTTAGTGGAGGTAGCGCAAGTGACTGTTTTCCCCACTAAAATTTGAAATTCCCGCAACTTCTGGGGGAGGGGAGGATGGAGGGGGGGGGTTAGGTTAGTGGAGGTAGCCCAATTGACCTATCTTCCCTCCAAAATTTGTACTTTCCACCATGACGTCATTGCGACGTCCCAGTTACCGCCATCCTACTGACTGAAGTCTAACACGTGACTGGATTAAGGGTTCCTATTGCTTCCCGAAATTTTTCCCCCACGCCGTTATCTTACACAGGAGCGACGACAGGGCCATCTGGTGGCAGTACTGTGTACTAGGTCAATTGGACTCCGGACCTCAAAATGGACACACTGGATGGAGCAACTGACACAAATTGTTTAAATAATAAACACTGCATGCAAAATAATGACATATGTCCATCATATCGTACAGCCCAGCACAGGTTCAGTCCCTTTCCCACCAACTCCTAGGAAGAGGTGTCGGTCAGATGACTTACTGAGCCTTGCACGGCTCGTGTTCAGTCCATTTATTGTTTGTCATCTTCAGTTACGGTACTGCCGTCTCGTTTTCTTATTCCATTTACTGGCGTCACTAACTTACTGCCTTACTTCCTCGTGAGCGCCAGCAGCAGCGCGTATCGGTAAGTGCACTGTTATACCATCTCTGGAGCGACCGATAGTATTTCAGGGTCTTCGTGTCTCTGGCAGTCAGTTAAGGACGGATCAGCAATGCAGTCGGGACGCAGCAGCAATGAAGTCGGGGATGGAGCGCTGGTGAGGTGGCGACAGCCAGGGCTCGCCGACAACTGGCGACACATATGTACTGTCTGACGGACGGATATTAGAGCAGGACGACAGTTGATTGGTCGTTCGGTTGGTCGCCTCATCGGCCAACGTATATTTGGTGCTTTCACCGTTTCCCGGCCTGGGCAGTCGGTCGGTTGGCGTGGAGGAGCGAAGAAGTCTCTTCGGCACATAGTTTGGCGGGGCCCACTGGTGGCCTCTATGCGGTGTCGCAGTCTGTGGTGCTGTTCCCATTGCTAGGAAGTTTGTGGCTCACTGATCCTGGACATGAAAGTTGAGTTTTGACTCAATCTGCCAGCAAGACGTGACTGTTCACATTGCGTCGTTTGGATTTTGTTGTCGGCTGTTGGGGTATTCCTGCGAGCAACAACGTGTGTTTCAATTTGGCAAATTTTAGCAACCCTCCGGTGCAGTTTAACTGTACTTGATAATTTGAATTGAAGTGCACCAGCGGAATCTTCTGCCTTGTGACCATTAACGTTCAGGTTACCTGCCCTGGCCGTTGACGTAAATTCAGGCAGTTTATTTTCCTCATTGTGTTGTCACTGTGCAACATGGTGTGTACTTTGACAGCTCAATGTATAATTGGTTGTGGGTGCCAATACCTTCTACGTTGTTCCATTGAACTCCGTATTGTGTGCTGGTCTGGTGAAGCGGAGGTTATTTTGTTGGTGGGTCCGTTCACTGTCTGTCGGTTGGGTTGTCGTCGGATCGACAATGGTTGGGCCGATTGCGTGTCTCACCTAAGCGAGCGTTAGTATTTGAATTCCAGGCCGACCCTCGGAACTTCTGAGCGCCCTTGGGTGTACTGCCTTTTCTTGTTTGTTCTTGTTGTTTGTACTTGTATGGGCCTGCCGCTGTGGCCGAGCGGTTCCAGGCGCTTCAGTCCGGAACCGCACTGCTGCTACGGTCACAGGGTCGAATCCTGCCTCGGGAATGGATGTGTGTGATGTCCTTAGGTTAGTTAGGTTTAAGTAGTTCTACGTCTATTGGAGTAATGACCTCAGATGTTGAGTCCCATAGTACTCCGAGCCATTTGAACCATTTTTTACTTGTATGGCTTGTAGCCGATTTTAAATTAAGGTTGATTTGATCTTAAGGCGTCAGATGGCTTGGCTCTTCAGCCTAATTTAAGAACTGTTTTATGTAAAACCTTTGACATTTTTAAAATTATTGTTGATGAGTCCTAAGTTTTGGGCCTTCAGCCGATTTTGAATTGAAGTTGTTCTGCTCTTAAGGTGTTAGATGGTTTGGGCATTCAGGCTAATAAAGGAACTGTTTTAAGATAAGGCTTTGCCTTTTAAATTTCTAATTTTCGTTACGTCTTAATTTATTGGCTTTCAGCCATTTCTAAATTAAAGTGGTCTTGCTCTTAAGGCGTGAGATTGTAAGACGCATTCCTAAAACTAAAGCTATTTTTTTAAGAAATTTTTTTCTTTGCTCTTGTAATGTTTGATCAAATAAAAGGTTGTATGTTCGAGTGTAACTGTCAGCCGCTTATTTTGGCCCCTTTCCACAACTTAAACTACCTGTCCCGTCCTGCGGGTTTACCAGGGCATTTCAATGGTAGCAGAGCATGGTTGCATTTTTGCTTGCCATTCTAGTTGCTGTCAGTTTCACTCTTGTTTCGTTTGTGTTCTGTGGCACCATATTGTTTGGCTGTTACATGTTTCAGGTGCTTATTATAATGGCAATCAGACAGTGTCTGGCGAACGGGCTGCTCAGAAAGGACCACCTTGTTTACGAGTTGAAAATAAGGCGCCAAACGATTGAGGGCAGTGTTCCACAATTGGCAGCCCGTTTGCGGGCTGCCGTTCTTCAGCCGGTTGACATCACGTCAGCGGTGGTGGATAACACAGGAGCGGCAACTGAATGTTTGTTTGACGCCATTAAAGGCCTTGAGGACACTATTTGTGTTTTGGAAGGAACCCCACCTAGTGACAGTCAGCTAGGTAAGGTGCGGTTATAGTTAATGCATTACTTCCGATAGCTCTTTTCGTTCTGAACTGCAAATAGTTTTTCTTTTCCTTGTCATCTTCTGAGACTTAGCTCGGTACCTTCTTCAACACAGGGATGTCAGGTTGCCTGTCAGCATGTGATTCCACTGCCTAGTTGGTTTGGAGCGGGTGTCTCGCTTTCGCTTTAGACCTAGCAATGAGACTTGAGTTAGTCATTTTCCAGGACTTAGGTCGGTCCGTTCCTGGTGCAGAGATGTCGTTAGCCAGTGGGTGTGTTCCCTCTGGATGGATGGGTCCGAGTGAGCGTCTCGCTTGTGGCTTTCTCATGCCCATTGTCTTTTGCTTTCGTTAAGGAGCTGTCGGTCAAGTACATTTTGCTATATCAACCGCCCCCTCCCCCCCATTCAGGCTGATGTTTGAGGGGGGAGGTTGAGCCTTGCACGGCTCGTGTTCAGGCCATTTATTGTTTGTCATTTTCAATTACGGTACTGCCACCTCATTTTCTTATTCCATTTACTGGCGTCTTTACTTCCTACCTTACTTTCCAGCCGGCCGGAGTGGCCGAGCGGTTCTAGGCGCTACAGTCTGGAACCGCGAGACCGCTACGGTCGCAGGTGCGAATCCTGACTCAGGCATGGATGTGTGTGATGTCCTTAGGTTAGTTAGGTTTAAGTAGTTCTAAGTTCTAGGGGACTGATGACCTCAGAAGTTAAGTCCCATAGTGCTCAGAGCCATTTGAACCATTTTGAACCTTACTTTCCCGTGAGCCATAGCAGCACCGCATATAGATAAATGCATTGTTGTACCAACTCTGGAGTGACCAATAGTATTTCCGGGTCGTCGTGTGTCTGGCAGTCAGTTCGGGACGGACCAGCAGTGCAGTCGGGATGCAGCAGCAGTGAAGTCGGGGACGGAGCGCTGGTGAGGCGCCAGCAGCCAGGGCTCGCCAACCGCTGGCGACACACATGAACTGTCCAACGGAGGGAGATTGGAGCAGGACGACTGTTGATTGGTCGTTCGCTTAGTCGTCTCATCTGCCAATGTATATTTGGCCCTTTCACCGTTTCTTGGCCTGGGAGTTAGTCAGTTGGCGTGGAGCAGTGAAGAAACCTCCGCAGCATGTAGTTTGGCCGGGCCCGCTGGCGGCCTCTACGCGGTGTCGGTGCTCTAACCTTGCTACTAGGTTCGTGGCCTACCGATCATTGACATCAAAGTTGAGTTATGACTTAATCTACCAGCAAGTCACAACTGATCACATTGTGTCATTTGGAGTTTGTTATCAGCTGTTGGATATTCCCGCGAGCAACATATGTGTTTTCAAGTTGGAAAATCTTAGCCACCCTCCAGTGGAGTTTAACTGTACTTGGTTATTTGAATTGAAGTCCATCAGCGGAATATTCTGCCTTGTGGCCGTTAACGTTCCGTTACCTGCCCTGACCGTTGACATAAATACAGGTAGTGTGTTTCCCTCATCGTGTTTTCACTGTTAAGCACTGTGTGTAGTTTGATAGCTCAATGTATAGTTGGTTGTGGGCGCCAATACCTTCTTCGTTGTTCCATTGAACTCCCTGTTGTGTGCTGATCGGGTGCAGCGGATGTTATCTGGTGAGTGGGTCCATTGACTGTCTGTCGGTTGGGTTGTCGTCGGATCGACAACGGGTGTATGGACTGCCTGTCTCACCTAAGTGAGCGTTAATGTTTGAATTCCAGTCCGACCCTTGGAACTTCTAAGCGCCCTTGGGTGTACTGCCTTTTCTTGTTTGTTCTTGTTGTTTGTACTTGTATGGCCATCTATCCGATTTTTTGATTAAGGTTGTTTCGCCATTAAGCTGTAAGATGGTTTGGGCCTTCAGCCTAATTTAATAACTGTTTTACATCAAGCCTTTGGCATTTTTAAAATTAATGTTATTGAGTCTTAAGTGTTCAGCCTTCAGCCGATTTTGAATTTAAGTTGTTTTGCTCTTAAAGTGTCAGATTCTTTGAGCCTTCATCCGATTTTGAATCAAAGTAGTTCTGCTCTTGAGCTGTCAGATGGTTTGAGCGTTTAGCCTAATTTAAGAAGTGTTTTACGTAAAGCCTTAGGTGTTTTTAAAATTAATGTTATTGAGTCTTAAGTGTTGGGCCTTCAGCCAATTTTAAATTGAAGTTATTTGCTGTTAAAGTGTCAGATTCTTTGGGCCTTCAACCAAATTAAGGAGCTGTTTTAAGATAAGGCTTTGCCTTTTAAATTTCTGATTTTGGTTGAGCTTCAAGTTATTGACGTTCAGCCGTTTTTAAATTAAAGTGGTTTTGCCCTTAAGGCATGAGATTATACGGCACATTAAGCCGCTAATTAAGTTCCAAAACTAAAGCTGCTTTAAAAAAAAAAAAAGATTTCTTGGCTCTTGTAATGTTTTATAAAATAAAAGGTTGTATGTTTGAGAGTAACTGACAGGCGCTTATTTTGGCCCTTTTCCACAACTTAAACTACCTTTCCTGTCCTGTCCGTTTAGCAGGGCGATTCACTTACGTTAATGGAGGTAGCTCAAATGACCTATTTTCCCGCCATTTCCTTAGGTTTGTGGAGGTAGCCCAAGGCCCTTTTCTCTCCTCCAGAATTGGACTTCTCGCCATTTTCTGGTGGTGGGGAGAGGGGGAGGTGAGAGGGGGGCAGGGGAGGGTTTTGGATTGTGGAGGTAGTCCAATTGACCTATTTTACCTCCAAAATTTGCACTTCCAGAAATGACGTCGTTGCGACGACGTCATGTCTATCACCACCATCTTGGATCCTCCATCTTAAATAAATTTCGCAACAATGTGGAGTAGGGCCATACATAGTTTTCCCTACTACTCCCGCAAGCACGCAAAAGTGCCACAACATGACGTGGCATGGACTCGACTAATGTCTGAAGTAGTGCTGGAGAAACTTAACACGTTGAATCCTGCAGGGCTGTCCATAAATCCGTAAGATTACGAGAGGATAGATATATCCTCTGAACAGCTGGCTGTAAGGCATCCCAGATATGCTGAAGAATGTTCATGTCTGGGGAGTTTGGTGGCCAGCAGGAGTGTTTAAACTCAGAAGAGTGTTCTTGGAGCCACTGTGTAGCAATTCTGGACGTGTGGGCCGTGCATTGTTCTGCTGGAATTGCCGAAGTGAATGGATGCAAGTGATCAGACAGGATGCTTACAAACAGATCACCTGCCCTAGCCGTATCTAGACGTATCAGGGGTCCCATATCACTCCAACTGAACACGCCCCACACCATTACAGAGCCTCCGTAAGCTTGAACATTTCCCTGCTGACATGCAGGTTCCATTGATTCATGGTGTTGTCTCCATTCACGTACATGTCCATCCCACCAATACAATTCGAAACGAGACACGAAAGATATTTGCAGTCATCAACAGTCCAATGTCGGTGCTGACCGGCCCAGGCGATGCGTAACGCATTGTGTCGTGCAGTCATCAAGGGTACACAAGTGGGCCTTCGCCTCCGAAAGCCCATATCGATGATGTTTCGTTGAATGGTTCGCACGCTGACACTTGCTGATGACTTATTACTGAAATCTACAGCAATTTGCGGAAGTATTGCACTTCTGGCACGCTGAACGCTTCTCTTCAATTTTCGCTGGTCCCGTTCTTGCAGGATCTTTCTCCGACCGCTGCGATGTCAGTGATTTGATGTTTTACCGGATTCCTGATATTCACGGTGAAATGGTCGTACGGAAGAATCCCCACTTCATCACTACCTCGGCGATCCCGTGTTCCATCACTCGTGCGCCGGCTATAACACCCCGTTCAAACTCAGTTAAATCTTGATAACCTGCCATTGTAGCTGCGGTAACCGATCTAACAACTTCGCCAGACCCTTGTTGTCTTATATACGAGGGGCGTTCAGAAAGTAAGCTCCGATCGGTCGCGAAATGGAAACTACTATGAAAATCCGATAAAGCTTTGCACAGATGTGTTGGGTAGTGTCTCTAGTATAACCCCAGTTAGCATCACGTCGCTCTTCTCATTTCTGAGCTCGCAGTGAGTGCGTAAAGATGTCTAGAAAATAGTGTCTGCCGCCAAGTACGAGGGCCTGGTGAGAAATTTCGCCTGAAGCTATGCAGCTAACATTACATAACTGTTGTGCTGTTTCTTCTTCAAGACAATTCTCAGCCGCATTCTGCAGGGGCAATGAAGATGCTCCTGCATCGTTTTCAAATGGAAATGTGAGATTACCCACAATACAGTCCGCAATTGTCTCCCCCTGAGTTTCATCTCTGGTTACATGAACCGCTGTCTTTGAAGACAACATTTTGACACAGACAACGAGGTGTAGGCCAGCGTGGAGAATTTGCGGAAAGCACTGGCGGCTGCCTTCTATGATGAGGCTATTGAAAAGTTGGTACAACGCTATGACAAAAGTCTAAGTCAGAACGGCGACTACGTAGAGAAGTAGCTGAAAGGTGTAGCTAATTGTTACAAGTAAAACATTTCTGATGTTCACTGTGGTTTCAATTTGGCAATCAATCGGAGCTTACTTTCTGAACAGGCCTCGTAGATGTTGCCGACCGGAGCGTTGTATTCTGCTTGTTTACATATCTCTGTGTTTAAATAAGCATGCGTATCCCAGTTTCTTTGGCGCTTAAGTGTCTAAATACCAAAACGTTCTTGCAGTGTCGATCCATAGAATAAGAAAACATCAATGCATCGAATACATCGAAGCGTGAACAATATATTGGTTTAGTTCGATCCGTTGATACTATAAAATTTTATCAAGTGTTTCTAATGCAGCCGTGTAACACTTTCTTTTCTCGAAGCAGGTTGGTTTTATTCAGAATTACAACACATCATATTATTACCCACTCTTTTGACTACAGAATCATATTTTTTAAAATAATCTTCGTACAGTGCGACGGCCTTACGCCACCTTCCTGTGACGACATTTATGCCCGCAAGGTACCACTCTACTGGTCGACGTTGTAGCCAACGTCGCGTAGCATCAATGACTTCTCCCTCATGCACGTACTGCTTCCCGCGGAGGGCATGCTTCATGGGGCGAAACAAATGGAAGTCAGCGGTGTGCGATCCTGGCTGTAGGGTGGATGAGGGAGAACAGTCAAATGAAGTTTTGAGAGCTTTTCTCGGGAGCGCCGGCTAATGTGATTACTTGCGCTGTCATGGAGGAGGAGAAGTTAGTTTACATTTTTGTGACGACGTACACGCTGAAGTCCTTTCTTCAATTTCCTATAGGTCGCACAAATCACTTCAGAGTTGACCGTTGCACCACGAGGGAGGACATGTTACAGAATCAACCCTTCATAGTCCCAGAAGACAGTTACCATGACTATACCGTTTGCCGTTGCAATTTTGAACTTCTTCTTTGTAGGAGATGTTGTGTGGCGTCACTCCATGGATTGCCGTTTTGTCTCCGCTTTAAAATGAAGAACCTATGTTTGATCGCCTGTGAGAATATTCTATAAAAAATTGCACAATCAGCCTCCTAAGCCGCAAGCGATTCCCTACAGATGATCCTTCGTTGCTCTTCACTGTCTTCTGTTAGGCGGCGAGGAACGGAGCAGACACACACATATGAGTATCCCAACTAGTGGACGAGTGTGTCAGCACTACCAACAGAGACATCAAGCTACGCAGCGAGGTGTGTGACTGTGATTTGTCGATCACTTCGAATGGGAGTGACTGCACGTTACAACACTGAAAGTGTCACATCTGCGCGCAGCTGGTCGGCTCGCTGAAGATCGGACAGGTTTACGCGACCTTGGTGAGATGATGGCAGACTCCTCGGCCAACGACTCAACGTGCTTTTGTCCATTGCCGGGATTTCGTAGAAGCCCCTGTGAATACCTGTGATGCTCTAGTTTTCCGCCAAAAGAAATTCAATGACAGCTTTCTGCTTGGAACTCACCTTCATTACAGGCGCTATTTTAAAGGCTAGCTAGATACATCGCCGCCACCTATCGCAACATCATGAAACTATACGTGCTGATGCGAGAATATTCCGCGATGCACCACAAATACAGCATTTTTTTTCAACCGAAACTGGTCGAGAAAAAAATGCGTTGCATTACTTATTGAATGCCCCTCGTACATCATCTATCCCTAATTTACAGTAGTCTCTTGAAAGTACCATGTAAAATAATTGTTTATTCCAGACGGTGCATTCTAACGGTATTTTCTACGCTGTGCCCTCATTTCTGCTGCTCTGGTCAACCTTCACGCAATTTTTACCCGCGATATCTTGCGGCGAGCGCCCTTACGACCCTCTGTGACCTTGACCTAGACGGCGCTGCAGCAGCGGCCGCCGGCGGGCATCACCACATACACACAGAGACCCACACGTGCTGTGTACGTCGCCGCCTCGCCACGTACGGATGGCCCCCGTCACCCGGCTGTTATGATGTGCTATATGTATGCGCGGACGCCCGGAATACAGAGAGATTTCCCACACAGCCATCGACGTACGCTTCATACTAAAGCCGGCCTTGTGAATATTCACCCCGAGCGGATCTGATAGCCGGTGATATATCTGGGAGTTTCTTTCTTTGTTCGCTGACAGTCGGCCGAGCCGTGTGGCCTGCGCCCTCCGTGCCCCGCTTACTGAGAGCCATCCAGAGGAGGGCCGAGGGACCACCAGAACACAGGCGGCGCGGCGTCAACCATCGTGGCACTCGCCCGCCAGCGAGCCGAGGAGCTGATCCCGGGCTCAGCGTGAGGCTCACACCATTCTGCAGAGCTAATGACGCTCTTCAGAACTGCGTTGCGGTCTCGCAACAGATAGTTTTAGAGCACAAATCCCTAAGTCTGAAGAGCTCTTGTTCTCTAAAACAAATGAAGCCAGTTTTAATCCATTTGCAAGTATTCTTGTTGACCAGGAAGGGCTAAATATCAAACTGACTTCGTGCATTGCATTGTAACCACTCTCCAGGTTGAAATTAGAATTACAGGGTGTCCGAAAAGACTTTCCTTGATTACATAAATTGATAACTCAGGCTAGAAGTAAGATACAAATATGAAACTTGTGTCGAATTGTTTACAACTATCAACGTTTTTTTATGTTTTAGGTTCGCAGTACGTTAAGTAGTGGATGAGGTACAGTGCCCAAGAAGCCATGTTAACCAATCAGGAGAAGGTACAGTGTGTCCTGTGGTACCATGAGACACGATCACCAACCACAGTGCAGAGACACTTCCAGACAACATTTGGAAGGAATCCACCTGATGTCAAGAGCATTAAAGCCTGGTATGAGAAGTTCACGAACACAGGATCGGTTGCTGACCTTCCGAGGTCTGGTCGACCAAGACCTCAGCAGACAGGGTGGAAGCTGTAAGGCAGTCTTTCCTGCGAAGTCCGAAGAAATCGGTGCGCAGGGCCTCACGTAAAATTACAGGTGCCAAAAAGTTCTCTCCATGACATTTTACACAAACGTTTATTGTTTCGTGCATACAATGTGCAAATAGTTCAGGCCTTGTTACCCAATGACAGTACACGTCGATATGACTTTGCGGTCGAAATGCTATCAGGTATTGAGGACGATGATGGTTATCTCAGATGAATTGCCTTTTCCGACGAAGCGACCTTTTTTGTCAGTAGAATAGTGAATCGCCATAATGTGCGCGTTTGGTGTTTACAACTCCCTGTCGAGGTCGTGGAGTGCACCAGAGGCAGTCCAAAGGCGAATGTTTGGTGCGCGCTGTTGCACGATCGAATTGTCGGGCCTTTCTTCTTCGCTGAGGCTACCATCACATCTGCAGTGTATCTGGACATGTTGCAACTGTATGCTGTTCCTCAGCTGCTTCAGTATCACCCCGATGTCTTGTTTCAGCAAGACGGTGCACCGCCTCATTGAGGTTCGGACGTCTGTGCCCATCTCGATATGACCTTTCCTGGGCGATGTATTGGTTGTGATGGGCCAACGGTTTGGCCTCCACGCTCTCCTGAAATAACCCCATTAGACTTCTTTTTATGGGGTTATGTCAAGGACGAGGTCTACCGAACACGTATACCAGATCTTGAAACCCTGCGGCAACGGATAACCACAGTCGTTGAATCGATCCCTCCAGTGATGTTGGCTAATGTGTGGACAGAAATTGAATATCGCCTAGATGTGCTACGTGCTACCAAGGGTGCTCATGTGGAAGTTTACTGATGTGTGAAAAAAACTTTGATAGTTTGCTAACAATTAGACACCAGTTTCATATTTGTATCTTACTTCCAGCCTGAGTTATCAATTTATGTAATCAGGAAAAGATTTCGGATACCCTGTATATTAATATCTTCAGCTGCTGACGGGCGTTGATATATATCAACGGGGACAGGTGAAACTGTGTTCCCCGACCGGGACTCGAACCCGGGATCTCCTGCTTACATGGCAGACGCTCTATCCACCTGAGCCACCGAGGGCACCGTGGATAGTGCGACTGCAGGGACTATCTCGCGCACGCCTCCTGCGAGACCCACATTCTCACCTTATATGTCCACACACTACATTCGTAGTGTCCCACCCCAACACACTCATTACTCGTGGAAGACATTCTTACCAAGTCTCGTAAGAGTTCGGGGAATATGTGTGCATCCGCGCAGAAGAGGAAGGTCGTGGCCGGTATTGCCAGAACTATATACCATATCCATATAGTATACTCTCCAGGTTGTTCGTACTTCTCGTCAGAGCTCTTTTGCGCAGTTGCAACGTACGAAAATAAACTTACTCTTGTCAACAAAATTCACGACACGTCCAACTAAAACTTATTAATTTTTTATTCGTGGTTGTGTAGAAAAGCCTTTTTCTTCTTTATAATTTTGATGTAATTAATAATTAAATAAATATACTGTTGATTTTTTTTCTTTTGTACTGTCAGATTTAACTCCTGCGCACTGCACTATTGTTGTTCGTAAGTGGGAACTGCACTTTTCAACTGTCGGAGAGTTCGACTGTGTTAGCTTGCAACAATTGATGGTTGTAAAATCGTGAGATTCCAATAACAGTTGATTGGAAATGTTTAACGCAGAAACAAAATTCTTCTAAGGTTGAGGTATCGAATATTAAACATGATGTTTGTTTTCTTGGCCATCAACTACTATAATCCATTATTAATGGTTTTTTCATTCAAACTAACTGTAATCAAAGAGTATTTCCCATTAGGCGCTTTTAGATTTTATTTATAAAGCATCTCCTTTGGTCATTCTGGAAGTATGAGTACATAATATGTGTCCAATTTCGTTGTATATAGATTAACAGAAGAAAAAAGCAGTAATTTCTAGAATATGTAAACAAGTAGGAAATTCACAACAAGTAAATTGTACCCAATTTTATAGGGAAATACTGTTTTAATATACACTGAGGAGCTAAAGAAGCTGGTACACCTGCACAATATCGTGTAAGGCCCCCGAAAGCACGCAGAAGTGTCGCAAAAGACGGGCATGGACTCGACTAATGTCTGAAGAAGTGCTGGAGGGAACCGACGCCATAAATCCGTAATAGTACGAGGACGTGGAGATCTCTTTTGAACAGCACGTTGCAAGCCAACCCAGATCTGCTCAATAATGTTCACTTCTGAGGAGTGTGGTGGCCATCGCAAGTGTTTAAACTCATAAGAGTGTTCCTGGAGCCACTCTGTAGCAATTGGGGGTCGCATTGTCCTGCTGGAATTTTCGACGTCCGTAGGAATGCACATTTGACATGAATGGATGCAGGTGATCAGACAGAATGCTTACGTACGTGTCACCTGTCAGAGTCGTATCTAGACTTACCAGGGGGCCCATATCACTTCAGCTGCCCCACACCATTACAAAGCCTCCACCAGCTCTAACAGTCCCTGCTGATATGCATTTTCCATGGACTCATGAGGTTGTCTGCATACTCGATACAGGCCACATGTTTCCAGTCATCAGTAATCCAATGTCGGTGTTGACGGACCAATGCGAGGCCTAAAGCTTTGTGTTGTGCAGTCTTCAAGGGTACACGAGTTAACCTTCGGCTCCGAAAGCGCATATCCATGATGTTTCGTTGCATGGCTTGCACGCTGACACTTGTCGATGGCCGAGCATTGAAATGCGCATCAATTTGCGGATGAGTGGCTCTTCTGTCACGTCGAACGGTTCTCTTCAGTTGTCGTTGGTCCCGTTCTTGCAGGATCTTTTACCGTCCGCAGTGATGTGGGAGGTATGATGTTTTACCGGATTCCTGATATTCACGGTACACTCGTGAAGTGGTCGTACGGGAAAATCCCCACTTCATCGCCACTTCGGAGATGCTGTGTCCCATCGCTCGTGCGCCGTCTACAGCACCACGTTGAAACTCACTTAAATCCTGATAACCACCTATTTTAGCAACAGTAACCGATCTATCAACTGCGACAGACATTTGTTTTACATAGGCGTTTCCGACCGCAGCGCTGTATTTGAATACGCATGCCTATACTAGTTTCTTTGGCGTTTCATTGTATAAATACGAAAATGTAGCCTACTGTGGAATGATCGCAGAAGGTTCTCTGTAAATAAAAGTAAAACTTACATGGTCAAAAATGCTCCTTAATTGCAGTAAGCTTAAGATGTAAAAACTATTAGTAACAGAATTGTTAATTTGAACAAAACTAAAATTGGACTCTGCGATCAGGCCCTAACAGCCACGTATCGACCGCCCAACGTGGCCTCATGTGGTACGGATAGGCGTAGACATTGGAGCAGCTTCTTATCACGCTGGTAGCTTCTCACTTTGCCTGACGAGGTTGAGTGCACCTCGTTCCAGACCTTCCACCAAGGAAAAAATCTATAGCAGTACCAACAATCTGTGCTTGGGCTTTGTTATCAGATTGACTTGTACTCTCGTGAACATTCAGACGGCCATATACAAAATCATCATGTCATATGAGCTGCAATTTGCGAAACAAATAATTAGTTTAAAGAAAAAAAGGCTTCTGAATAACCAGGAAACCAACTCACAACCTATTTTCTTTCTTGAAAGAAAGTGAGCAAGAATAAGGCTTCACGTGACTGGGCACCAGAAACAGGGAGGACTCAAACACCACACGGGGACTAACACAGTGTCAACTGAAGGCAACCACTCGGCTACGGAGGCGGACTATTAATCTGAATATCTGACTAAGGAGCTTTAATTAATCCGAGACTTCTGACAATCCAGCGCACCTTCATAGTGTTACTTTCTTATCTCCTGCCAGCTACTGTTGCGAGCTCTGACCCTTGAGAAACACATTTAGTGGAAGACAGAAAAAGATCGCAAAGAGAGAGAAGTTTGAAGATCATACTCAACAAGGAAAAGAGGGACACCCTGAAAGATGAACGATATAGTATACTCGTACACTACTGGCTGGTTGGTTGGTGTATGTCGTGCTTAAATACACTACTGGTCACAAAACGTGAAGCAGCAGGAAAGATTTGAAATATCAATATTTTATTTACTGCGCTTGTAGATTGTAATAAGCAGAAGACATGATGAAATTTGTTGGTGATTTAGTGTATGTACAAGGTGTGCAATTCAGTGCATAGATGTTCCATCGCTAGCAGCAGCAATAACTACAACCCACTTATGCATGGACACGAACTAAGCTTCCATGGCGGACACAACTACGTTATTTCATGGTGCTTCAGTTCATACGAAGCGTGTACTAATCTCCTGGCCATCCAAGACCAGATATCTCCAATGGGCGAGAAACCCGCATAAAATGCTGACCGGGCAGCAATCGAACATCCCCCTCCCCCCGCCCCCCTGAGAACAACAGGGGCAACATGCACTCTCGTGTCTCCTGTTTGAAAGTTAACGTCACGTAGACTTCGAAAAAACCGCATAACCACCTGCTTTAACACGTCAGAAATGCAAGGGCTGCTGTTCTCACTGGCGATATGAACCAGGGGTGATCGTGTTGTGTGTCCGTCTGCATCCCAAACCATCACACCAGATCTTCGGTCTTTGTGACTATGACGAATACCAATATGTCAACATCCGTTGTTCTGGGAACCGCCAGAGACTGATACGTCCATTGTTAGGCTCTACGTCGGGAAAAAAGACATAGTCTCTTTAATGTGTCCACTACTGTAGCCGGTGCACCACTGCCGGCTCACTGCGTTATGTAATGCCACAACAATGGTAGCCATGCTGAGAGTCTTTGGTGCTCCACAAGTCGTCGAACTGTCCATGTGGATACTCGTTGTGCTGCAAACAATCTCATTTCCTGACTCAAGTTACATGGAATGACTGTACAATCCTCTGCGTACATCTATCCTCTCTGGCGCTAGTTGCGTGGGGCTGCAAAGATCCTTTATGGCGTTGAGTATGGCTCTTTTGATCGCACCAGCTCCATATTCGCATGACAGCCATGGGATTCAGATGAAAGCGAGCAGCGATATCACGGAACAAGAAAAAAAATTGAAATGCGATTTATGAATGAGAAAACTACTGCATAATCATTTCTTATACGCAAGATGTATATGGCGTTACTCCTACGGAGGGTGATTTAACAGTCCCTACTAATGGGTTTTATGCAGTCCATACCTCCTTCAAAAAACATATGTGTGACTTTCATATCTTCTCGCACGGTACATGCAAACTGTTATCCCTAAAAACTGAACAGGAACTTTTTGTAAGAAATTTAATGTGCTTCAATTTTGTACTGGGATATGTTTCTCCTGGAGACCAAAGTTCTCGAATTATTAAAGAAAAAGCTATTTGAAGTTCACTTTGCACGTTTTCTTTTATTTATTTATTTATTTTTAAACTATGGCCTCTAATGGAAACTTATACCAGAACAAAATTTAACTAGATTAAATTTACTGGAAAAGATCCTTTTAATTTTTTATGTATGACTAATAGTTTGTGTGTATCGTGTGAGAGAATATAAAAATCTTGTGTGTGGTATTAGAACGTGTTGTGGGTTGCGTAAAACCCATTGCTGGGGACAGCTGTATCACTCTGAAAAATATATGTGGTTGTGTTGAAGTGATTAACATAGCCAAGCATGTAGTACACCTCACGGTAATTTGACGTATGTTACACGCCTTCTTCATGATGATGTAATTTTATTGATCAGCAGTGTACTTTTTCTGCACTTAACGCCCTAATACCACGCACTGTGATTTCGCTTCATACCAAAGCGACGCTATTAAATGCAAACTCCATTATTTTGTAGTGCCAGTGACTGCAGGTGCAGCTTCTACACGAAGCTGTCATGACGACGCACACACGAGAAGTTTCGTCATTTTCTGGACAATTACAGCTAGGTACAGAGGTGCGTTCACTTCTGAAAATTATTTATTTGTTCTATAGTGTCTGTGACGCGACGTAAATGAGACTGAGAAATTATTCTTGGACAGTATATGTAACAAATGGTTCAAATGGCTCTGAGCACTATGAGACTTAACATCTGAGGTCATCAGTCCCTTAGAACTTAGAACTACTTAAACCTAACTAACCTAAGGACAACACACACATCCATGCCAGAGGCAGGATTCGAACCTGTGACCGTAACGGTCGCGCGGTTCCATACTGAAGCGCCTAGATACGTTCGGCCACAGAGGCCGGCCTGTATGTAACATTCATCTAAACAACAGAACAAACTGTTTCAGAGGACTACATGAATAAATTTATGTTGTGTGATATACAGTACTTTAAAGTGTATGGCACCAAGTTCTTTTGATTTTTAATCATGTAAATGTTATTAAGGTATTATCAAAATATTAAATGAAAGTCTTTTATTGAGTGAAGTGTTGTAAGTATTCAATTTCTCAAATACTTCTCACAAATTTGCGACGTGCCCAGTTACAACTGACAGGTATAATACGTCTTATATTTGGCGTTAAGTTCATTATTGGTTACAAAATATGATTTTTTATTATTTTTTCAAGCAGAAATTTATTCAAGTATTAAGGAGTTAACCCTTGGGTACTGAGAATGAACACTCCTAGAGCATGATGTTGGGACGGTATCGACACTCAAAGACAGGTTAGATCCTCCTGCAGATCTGTGCATATAAAAACGTCGATGCCTGTCAATGACTTCTTTGTCGTGACTTCTTGTGGCTTCCTAACCTTTATGTTCGGTAGGTTAATTAGCTTTGCCTACTTGATTCAAGGATTGGTTCTTTATCCCTTGTTCATGTGTTGTTTTTCCATCTCGTGCTGCTAGTTCGTGTTTTCGTTACTAACACAGCAGGTCCGTCCACCTGGTGGTCAGTTTCCAGTACACCTGCTTTCCCAGGGCACTGACAGTTGATTGTCAGATTTCCCGAAGTCACTTAGAATGTTGTTGCTGCCTGTCGAAAGCAATGTCTAGAATCGGGATTCCAGCGATTCGGTGCAGATCACTGGTTATAAAGTCGTGTGGCAGGTGTAACGCCAAATCGGGGGCTTTATTCTGTATCCTCTGAACCATGTTGATCGACGCGTCGGCACCCTTCCCCCACACTATGGCAGCATAGTCCTACACCGGCTTGATTGATGTGAGGTACAGGGTGATGCTGCAGTGTGAGGGTAGTGTCATCGTAGGGTTCAATAATGGATACAGCAAGTGCATCCTGACCAGCACCAAGTTGCAGGCCAGCTAGAGGTAGCGATGCAGCAGTTACAAGCTCAAACTCTGTGCAAACAGCACGTTGTCGTCAGCGTAGACCGCCATATGGACCTTAGGTGTCTTCCGGACATCTACCATGAGGAGGGAGTACAAGAAGAGGCAGGGTAATCAGATGTGGCAAGCTGTCGAAACGCCGCCATCCAATCGCACCTGGAAGATGCGCCAGCTCAGTTGAGACTGGGGTAGGCCGACGTGTGGCGTAGGTGCCCCCCAGTACAAACAGCTTGTACAGGAGGCTACCATGCCAGACGGTGTCGAAGGCATTAGAGACGTAAGCGCCAAGGCACTCGCGAAGCTGCAGCACCCACATCGCCTGCTACACCAATAGAAGAAGTTGATGCTGCGTTGAGCTGCAATCTCTGAGACCGAACTGGTCGTCGGGAAGCACGCCTTCTTCCATGACTTGGCACTGCAGTCGCTTGAAGTGTAATTTTCTTGAAGATCTTGGAGAAAGATGGCAGGACGCTTAGAGGCGGGTAATTTTGCAAGGGCTTACTGTCTTTCTTCATCTTAATTGTAGATACGATCTCCACATGTTCCCACGAAGTGGGTAACTGCACGTCCTCAGAACGGAATTGAAAATGGTTGTCAGAACTCACACTGCATCTGGCGGCAGTCGCTTCAGCAGCTTGTTAAATGGGTTCAAATGGCTCTGAGCACTATGGGACTTAACATCTGCGGTCATCAGTCCCATAGAACTTAGAACTACTTAAATCTAACCAACCTAAGGACACCACACACATCCATGCCCGAGGCAGGATTCGAACCTGCGACAGTAGCAGTCGCGCGGTTCCGGACTGAGCGCCTAGAACCGCTAGACCACCGCGGCCGGCAGCAGCTTGTTATCGATCTTGTCATCATCCCCTCCCCAACCCGCCCCACACTACATTTCAGGATTCAGATGTGCGATTTGTTGGTGGACCTCTTTCCCCATCCCGTAATAGTATCGATCTCGTTACCTTCAGCAGGGTTGTAGAGTAACTCCTGCATACGCTCCACCACCGGGCAAATATGGCCGTCGTCGCGACGTCTTCTATCGGCGCGAAGTTAGCCGCAAAGGTATCAGCCAACACCCTGGCGTCCGCGATGACGTTACGTTCCACCTGGAACTATGGGATGCGTAGACGTCGCCTCACGAAGTGGTTGATGGTCTTCGACGCGCTGCCGTCATCAATCTTGAGCGTCTCAATCTTGTCAATGGCTTCCATACAAGACCTTTTCGTTTGTGACGGAGACTGTGCGAGAGCTGGAGGATGAGTGGTAAGGTACTCTAGCAAGGACGGTCAACGTTGAATAGAGTTGAAGCAACACTGAATTGACACCCCTGTATCTGTCATCCACACTCTGTTCGACTCAATGCACAGCCGGGTTCGAGCTGAAAGGGCGGCACATCCGTAAACATCTAAAAAAAAATTTTTTAAATATCTATTGTTACTATTATACTGTACACGTGCAATAAGCAAAATTACAATTTTTGTCGTCACAGGTGTTGCAAATTTAATGGCCAGCAGTACAACTCAAACAGGCAGCCGTCAGTGTTAATGTGATGCTACCGTGACGGGGAGGTGTGCAAGCCCGAATCCGCCCGTCGGATTAACGACTAGGGGCGATGTGCCGGCCATCCTGGATGTGGTTTTTACGCAGTTTCCCACGTCCCAAAAGGTGAATACTGGGTGGTACCCAAGGCTACCACAGTTACGTTATTCACAAACATTTCGAAAACTTCCGCTCACTTTCATATGAACAGAAATATCCTAGGCATTTTAGGTACACATATTCCGTTCCAATCGGGGTTAGGGGATAGGGGGTGGATGGGGTGGTGGTTACTTGGTGGTGAAAGCATGGGCATCTGGCCGATTTGGGACAAAGAGACAAGAAAAAGAAGAAGAAAAAGAGCAGTGTAGTACTGTTGCTGCATGCCACGACCTGGTGACTGAAATTACAATATTCGCCATTAAAATTGCTACACCACGAAGATGACGTGCTACAGACGCGAAATTTAACCGACAGGAAGAAGATACTGTGATATGTAAATGACTAGGTTTTCAGAGCATTCACACAAGGTTGGCGCCGGGGTGACACCTACAACGTGCTGACATGAGGAAAGTTTCCAACCGATTGCTCATACACTAACAGCAGTTGTCCGGCGTGAAACGTTGTTGTGATGCCTCGTGAAAGGAGGAGAAATGTGTACCATCACGTTTCCGAATTTGATAAAGGTCGGATTGTAGCCTATCGCGATTGCTGTTTATCGTAAAGCGACATTGCTGCTCGCGTTGGTCGAGATCCAGTGACTGTTAGCAGAATATGGAATCGGTGGGTTCAGGAGGGTATCACTAACAGTCGAGATGACAGGTATCTTATCCGCATGGCTGTAACGTATCGTGCAGCCACATCTCGATCCCTGAGTCAACAGATGGGGACATTTGCAAGACAACAACCATCTGCACGAACAGTTCGACGACGTTTGCAGCAGCATGGACTATCAGCTCGGAGACCATGGCTGCGGTTACCCTTGACGCTGCATCACAGACAGGAGCGCCTGCGATGGTGTACTCAACGACGAACCTAGCTGCACGAATGGCAAAACGTCATTTTTTCGGATGAATCCAGGTTCTGTTTACAGCATCACGATGGTCGTATCCGTGTTTGGCGACATTGCTGTGAACGCAGATTGGAAGCGTGTATTCGTCATCGCCATACTGGCGTAACACCCGGCGTGATGATATGGGGTGGTATTGGTTACACGTGTCGGTCACCTCTTGTTCGCATTGACGGCACTCTGAACAGTGGACGTTACATTTCGGATGTGTTACGACCCGTGGCTCTACCCTTCATTCGATCCCTGAGAAACCCTACATTTCAGCAGGATAATGCACGACCGCATGTTGCAGGTCCTGTACGGGCCTTTCTGGATACAGAAAATGTTCGACTGCTACCCTGGCCAGTACATTCTCCAAATCTCTCACCAATTGAAAACGTCTGATGAATGGAGGCCGAGCAACTGGCTCGTCAACATACGCCAGTCACTACTCTTGATGAATTGTAGTATCGTGTTGAAGCTGCATGGGCAGCTGTACCTGTTTACGCCATCCAAGTTCTGTCTGACTCAATGCCCAGGCGTATGAAGGCCGTTATTACGGCCAGAGGTGGTTGTTCTGGGTACTGATTTCTCAGGAGCTATGCACCCAAATTGCGTGATCACATGTCAGTTCTAGTATAATATATTTGTCCAATGAATACCCGTTTATCATCTCCATTTCTTCTTGGTGTAGCAATTTTAATGGCCAGTAGTGCACAATTTTTATCGTCACCGGTGTTGCAAATTTAATGGCCAGCAGTACAACTCACCCAGATAGCCGCCAGTGTTAATGTGCTGCTTCTGGGATGGGGAGGTCTGCCAGCCAGAATCCGCCCGTCGGATTAACAGGGCCTTTGTGCCGGCCATCTGGGATGTGGTTTTTACGCGGTTTTCCACATCCCAAAAGGTGAATACCGGGTGGCACCCAAGGCTACCACAGTTACGTGATTTGCAAACATTTCGAAATCTTCCGCTCACTTTCATGTGAATAGCAGTATACCAGGCATTTGAGGTACACATATTGCGTCCCAATCGGGGTTGGGGGATGGGGGCTGGATGGGGTGGTGGTTACCGGTCGGTGAAAGGATGGGCATGTGGCCGATGCGGGACAAAGAGACAAGAAAAGGAAGAAGAACAAGAGCAGTGTAGTTCTGTTGCTGCATGCCACGAACTGGTGACTGAAATTAACTACAGAGGCCTGCGTACGGCTTGACTCATACGCTCGGCATGCCTGAGTGTTTGCAGTTGTAATTGTCGGGCGGGGGTTGGCGTCGCGCGGCGAGGGTTCCCAGACAGATAGCATCCGCGGACGCCGGCGCGGCCGGGCCCCGCTCAAAGCCGCGCGCCGCCTATCGCCGCGGGCATCGCTGCGCTCGCACGCCGCGCTGACGGACGGCCGACCCTTACTTTTTATGACGATGAATTAATTAAGCCCCAGTACCTGGAAACAAAGGCGCGGGCTACCGGGCCGCGGCCTAGCGCGGCGCGGTGTCGGATTTCCTAATTACCGACACAGGCGGTGTGCCGGCCGCGCCTACCTGTCATCGCGACGATAAAGCCCGAAATGTCGCTTGCGCGCCCAGACGCCGCGCTGGCGGTAGCCACAGCCGGGCGCCCGTAAAGTTGTGTCAACTCGCGCCCTTATCTCGCCGGCCATCGGCGGCCGTAATTATATTCCGGAGCGTCCTGTAACCGCGGAAGCCGCCGCCTCTCTCTCTCTTTCTCCCTCTCGAGTCTTTGTCACTGCCAGAAGCTCTGGACAAAGACTCGTCCGCTGCGCACTGCACTATTGTTCTTGCCGCCCGTAAACGTCATCGTTAGTCTGTAAGGCTCTCTGCATTCGTCTTGCTCTCAGTACCGCTGCGTCGCATGTCCCGCTTGAACGACTTCTGAAACACGTTTCTTCGTAGACACTGTAAAGTGACCACGTTTTCGCAGACAGATGTCGCTTCACATTTTGATTAACACACAAGTAATTAATGGTTTTTTTTATTAACTTGGTACATAACTTCGTAGGATTTTTGCTTTGTATGTCGGTATTCCGGTTGCTATGGGTTACTGCCATTTTTTATTTGTAGTTCGCGCAAATGGCTAAGCAGGGATGGCTAGAGGACAAATGTAAGGATGTAGAGGCTTGTCTCACTAGGGGTAAGATAGATACTGCCTACAGGAAAATTAAAGAGACCTTTGGAGAGAAGAGAACCACTTGTATGAATATCAAGAGCTCAGATGGCAACCCAGTTCTAAGCAAAGAAGGGAAGGCAGAAAGGTGGAAGGAGTATATAGAGGGTTTATACAAGGGCGATGTACTTGAGGACAATATTATGGAATTGGAAGAGGATGTAGATGAAGATGAAATGGGAGATATGATACTGCGTGAAGAGTTTGACAGAGCACTGAAAGACCTAAGTCGAAACAAGGCCGCGGGAGTAGACATTCCATTGGAAACATTCCATTGGAACTACTGACGGCCTTGGGAGAGCCAGTCCTGACAAAACTCTACCATCTGGTGAGCAAGATCTATGAGACAGGCGAAATACCGTCAAACCAAGAAGAATAAAATAATTCCAATCCCAAAGAAAGCAGGTGTTGACAGATGTGAAAATTACCGAACTATCAGTTTAATAAGTCACAACTGCAAATTACTAAGGAATTCTTTACAGACGAATGGCAAAACTGATAGAAGCCGACCTCGGGGAAGATCAGTTTGGATTCCGTAGAAATGTTGGAACACGTGAGGCAATACTGACCCTACGACTTATCTTAGAAGAAAGATTAAGGAAAGGCTAACCTAAGTTTCTAGCATTTGTAGACTTAGAGAAAGCTTTTGACAATGTTAATTGGAATACTCTCTTTCTAATTCTGAAGGTGTCAGGGGTAAAATAAAGAGAGCAAAAGGCTATTTACAATTTGTACAGAAAGCAGATGGCAGTTATAAGAGTCGAGGGGTATGAAAGGGAAGCAGTGGTTGGGAATGGAGTGAAACAGTGTTGTAGCCTATCCCCAATGTTATTCAATCTGTATATTGAGGAAGCAATAAAGGAAACAAAAGAAAAGTTCGGAGTAGGTATTAAAATCCACGGAGAAGAAATAAAAACTTTGATGTTCGCCGGTGAGATTGTAATTCTGTCAGAGACAGCAAAGGACTTGGAAGAGCAGTTGAACGGAATGGACAGTGTCTTGAAAGGCGGGTATAAGATGAACATCAACAAAAGAAGAACGAGGATAATGGAATGTATTCGAATTAAGTCGGGTGATGCTGAGGGAATCAGATTAGGAAATGAGACACTTACAGTAGTAAAGGGGTTTTGCTATTTAGGGAGTAAAATAACTGATGATGGTCGAAGTAGAGAGGATATAAAATGTAGACTGGCAATGGCAAGGAAATCGTTTCTGAAGAAGAGAAATTTGTTAACATCGAGTATAGATTTAAGTGTCAGGAAGTCGTTTCTGAAAGTATTTGTATGGAGTGTAGCCATGTATGGAAGTGAAACATGGACGATAACCAGTTTGGACAAGAAGAGAATAGAAGCTTTCGAAATGTGGTGCTACAGAAGAATGCTGAAGATAAGGTGGGTAGATCACGTAACTAATGAGGAGGTATTGAATAGGATTGGGGAGAAGAGAAGTTTGTGGCACAACTTGACTAGAAGAAGGGATCGGTTGGTAGGACATGTTTTGAGGCATCAAGGGATCACAAATTTAGCATTGGAGGGCAGCGTGGAGGGTAAAAATCGTAGAGGGAGACCAAGAGATCAATACACTAAGCAGATTCAGAAGGATGTAGGTTGCAGTAGGTACTGGGAGATGAAGAAGCTTGCACAGGATAGAGTAGCATGGAGAGCTGCATCAAACCAGTCTCAGGACTGAAGACCACAACAACAACAACAGTTCGCTCTTGCTGTTTGAGTTTATATATTGTCATTTTGTCATCTGGAGATGGAAAAATGGAAATGAGAGTTTGGCGTCATTCGCCGGGAGGCCCCTTGCGAAGCAGGTCAGGCCGCCTTGGTGCAGGTGTTACTACATTCGACGCCACATTTGACGACCTGCACGCCGGATGGGGATGAAATGATTATGAAGACACAACACCCAGTCTGTGAGCGGAGAAAATCTCCGATCCAGCCGGGAATCGGACCCGGGCCTGTAGGACGGCAATCCGTCACAATGACCACGCAGGTATCGGGGCGGACATTTGGAGATAATGACCCAGCTGTGGACGCTACAAAATATAGTCATCATCATCATTTTCTTTTGGCCTTTGTCCCACTTCAACGCGGGGTAGGCTTAGTTGCAACGGATTTGGTGATATTAGTGTCAGAGGGTGTCCGGAAGCCCTTCCTGTCACCACCCCGTACCCCATGGGACGGAATTAGTTTACCGCAGCTGTCTGCGTCAAGTGTAAGCTATGAAACAGTGTGAACGCTTATGATGTCTGCGAGTCGTATAACTGAGGCGGGACGGGAGGACCAGCCCGGTATTCATCTAGTGGGATGTGGAAAACCGCCTAAAAACCACATCCAGGCTGTCCAGCACACCAGCCGTCGTCGTTAATCCGCCGGCCGTATTGGATCCGGGGCCGGCGGACCTACCCGAGTCCAGGAAGCAGGGCATTAGCGCCTTCGGCTAACCTGGCGGGTACGCTGGAAAATGAGTGAAATGCAGAAATCGGAACTTTTCCGACATATTTTTGTGTTTGAGTTCAGTACGGGGGTTGACACACCGGAGGCAGCCAGAAGCATTTGCGCCGTATATGGGGATAATGTCGTTGGACAGAGCACGGAAAGAAGGTGGTTTTCTCGTTTTCAAGAGGGTCTTTTGGTCCAGGAGGACTTTCGGACTTGTCAAAGATCGTTTAAACGCATCAGTCCGTAATGATCCAGTCAGCGTACTCGAGAAGTGGCAAACGTGGTGAAATCTGATCATTCCACCATCGTGCGACACTTGAATAGAATTGAAAACGTTGAAAAATCGGATGCTTGTGTACCGTATGCTCTAAGCCAAAATCACAAAAATCAGCGGTGCTGGTGACGGTAAATAGTGGGTTTAAGCTAACAGAAAAAAAGCAAACGAATGGTTGAGCTCAAACTAAGCAGCAGCTCCCCCTACAAATACGTGCATGCATCCACAGAAGATAATGTTCTGCATCTGGTGGAACAGTAACGGTGTGGTGTACTACGAATTGCCTCCTCGGGGTCTAACCACTGTTGCTGACATTTATTGTCAACTATTGAGACGTCTTTTAGACACAATCCAAGAACAACAACCGGGAAGACTGCATGTATTCCTCGACAACGCGCGCCTGCATTCTTCTAGACTGACATACAACGCTATACAGGAGTTGGGTTCAGAAATCATTCCTCACCCACCTCATTCACCAGATTATGCGCCCATAGATTTTGACATTTTTTCATTTTTATCGAACAACGTTCAAGGAACTTCCTTTCCGCATTGGAGTGCGTTCCGAACATAGCTCGAAGAGTTGTTCACTTCAAAAGGATGTGTTTTCTTCAATCGCGGAGTCGAAAATTTCGCCAGCCGCTCTGGCCGAGCGGTTCTAGGCGCTTCAGTCCGGAACCGCGCTGCTGATACGATCGCAGGTACGAATCCTGCCTCGGTCATGGATGTGTGTGATGTCCTTAGGTTAGTTGGGTTTAAGTAGTTCTAAGTCTAGGGGACCGACGACCTCAGATGTTAAGTCCCATAGTGCTTACAGCCATTTTCGAAAATTTACCCCAGCGTTGGCAACTTTCTTAAATTGTGAAAGAGAATATATTGTTTATGGCTAAAGTCTCTGTTATGTGTATCTGCTGTGTTTCTTAAACTTATCGAAAACCGCTAGGAACTTATGCACCAGCTAAATATATTAATGAATATCTACATTCACTTGTGAGCTCAGTGCCTCTTTGATGTAGATGTATGATAATAAGAGAACCGTAAACAAAAGGAGTTGCCCACAAGAGTACCGTACTCCTCTGACAATCACGTGAATGGCACTTATTTTGTTGTCCTCTACCCCTGCGTGCTATTTCCATGATGACAATGCGCGACGCAGGTAGACGACAAATGAAGGAAGGAAGGAAGCAAAATTAGAGTTTCATGTCCCGTCGACAACGAGGTCATAAGAGACGTAGCACGATTTCGGATTAAGAAAAGATGAGGAAGGAAATCAGTCGTTTATCTACAAAAATGGTTCAAATAGCTCTGAGCACTATGGGACTTAACTGCTGAGGTCATCAGTCCCCTAGAACTTAGAACTACTTAAACCTAACTAACCTAAGGACATCGCACACATCCATGACCGAGGCAGGATTCGAACCTGCGACCGCAGCGGTCGCGCGGTTCCAGACTGTAGCGCCTAGAACCGCTCGACCACTCCGGCCGGCGTGTATTTACAAAGGAAACTTCCCAGCATTTGCCTGGAGCGATTTAAGTAAATCTGCATCGCCGGGCAGAGATCTAAACTGTCGTCCAAATGCGAGTCCAGTGTGCTAACCACTGTACCTGCTCGCCAAACAGACACACCTGGAGTAAGGGACGCTAAGTCAGTGAGAGTTGCAATTGAGGGAGCAACGACAGCTGACGTGAGACTGCACGCAAAATTTTGGTACATTAGCGAAAGAAAGTCAAGGGTGCAAAAAGCGTTACATTGCTGTCACATATCGTTACACGATACTGACACATTTTTATCATTTAAATTTATTTGGAGTGTACTGGGCACGTTTGTTTGCAGGGAAGCTTTGCGTTACCTCGCTGGGTATCTGTTCTCCCGGTGTGGTACTTGGGTCCTCTCTGTCACAAGGAGGCCGTCTGCGAATGTCGTTAGGGAGAGTTTTCGCAAAAGTAGCCTGCCTCTTCTAGCCCCCCGTGGCGCCACTGCCATCCCCAGAAAATAATTGAGCACATTTGCCTATTCTGTTCGTAGATCAGGGAAGAATGCTGAAACGCCACCTGACCTGTGTGGGAAGGTCCGTTGCTGTTGGTCCAATACTCGTGTACACACTCGCGTTGAGTAGCCCTGCCACTGAGCTTGGTGCGAACAAGCCGACCAACCGATGGGACACTGCTCCATCCCAGTATGTTATCGCTGTGCACAATAGCCATACTCAGTGGTCAACTACATTAAGAATTCAGAGAAAAAGAATGATCATTGCAGTTGTGCGTTTTGTTTCATTAAGGATTTGGTTTATAACTGACATTGCACCTACACTCCTCGAATCTGACCAGGAACTAGTACCACGTTTCAAAAGACATGAGCTTTCTCCTTCTTCTTCCTTCTTCTACTTTTGCCCTTTCCCCATTTTTCAAAGGTGTCGGCATTGTTATACGGTTTGAAGTAATGTCAATGGTAGTTGGTGGCCAGATGTCCTTCACCCCTCCGCCCCCCCTCCCGTGGTGGGGAAGTTCTCTAAGTGTTTGTGCAGAGCGTATCTGAATGGCTCTGAGCACTATGGGACTCAACTGCTGTGGTCATCAGTCCCCTAGAACTTAGAACTACTTAAACCTAACTAACCTAAGGACATCACACACACCCATGCCCGAGGCAGGATTCGAACCTGCGACCGTAGCAGTTGCAGGGTTCCGGGCTGCGCGCCTAGAACCGCGAGACCACCGAGCGTATCTGAGAATGGAGGTGGAGCCAGCCCAATATTTACATCGGGGGATGTGGGAAATCCCTTGGAAACAACTTCCAGTGTGGTCGGCTTACCAGCCTTCGTCGTTGATATGTGAGGCGGATTCTATCCGCAACAGACTCGCGCCAGCTTTCTGAGAGGGTTAAGGAAGACGCAAGTATTACAAGTAAAATAGTGAAACGAGTACAGAAGTGAAATTAATGTTCGACTATGGTATTCATTGACGAAGAATAAATATTGAATGTCACAGATTCTCTCACTAACATTTCCTTTTGTAGTCAGATTGTTGTTGTTGTTGTGGTCTTCAGTCTTGAGACTGGTTTGATGCAGCTCTCCATGCTACTCTATCCTGTGTAAGCTTCTTCATCTCCCAGTACCTACTGCAGCCTACATCCTTCTGAATCTGCTTAGTGTATTCATCTCTTGGTCTCCCTCGCCGCGCCGGCCGCGGTGGTCTAGCGGTTCTAGGCGCTCAGTCAGGAACCGCGCGACTGCTACGGTCGCAGGTTCGAATCCTGCCTCGGGCATGGATGTGTGTGATGTCCTTAGGTTAGTTAGGTTTAAGAAGTTCTAAGTTCTAGGGGACTTATGACCACAGATGTTGAGTCCCATATTGCTCAGAGCCATTTGAGCCATTTTTTTTCTCCCTCTACGATTTTTACCCTCCACGCCTCCCTCAAATACGAAATTGGTGATCCCTCGATGTCTCAGAACATGTCCTACCAACCGATCCCTTCTTCTAGTCAAGTTGTGCCACAAGTTCCTCTTCTCCCCAATTCTGTTCAATACCTCCTCATTAGTTATGTGATCTACCCATCCAATCTTCAGCATTCTTCTGTATCACCACATTTCGAAAGCTTCTATTCTCTTCTTGTCTAAACTATTTATCGTCCAGGTTTCACTTCCATACATGGCTACACTCCATACAAATACTTCCAAAAACGACTTCCTGACATTTAAATCTATACTCGATATTAACAAATTTTTCTTCTTCAGAAACGCTTTCCTTGCCATTCCCAGTCTACATTTTATTTCCTTTCTACTTCGACCATCATCAGTTATTTTGCTCCCCAAATAGCAAAACTCCTTTACTACTTTAAGTGTCTCATTTCCTAATCTAATTCCCTCAGCATCTCCCGACTTAATTCGACTACATTCCATTATCCTCGTTTTGCTTTTGTTGATGTTCATCTTATACCCTCCTTTCAAGACACTGTCCAATTCGTTCAACTGCTCTTCCAAGTCCTTTGCTGTCTCTGACAGAATTACAATGTCATCGGCGAACCTCAAAGTTTTTATTTCTTCTTCATGGATTTTAATACCTACTCCGAACTTTTCTTTTGTCTCCTTTATTGCTTGCTCAATATACAGTTTGAATAACATCGGGGATAGGCTACAACCCTGTCTCACTCCCTTCCCATCCGCTGCTTCCCTTTCATTCCCCTCGACTCTTACAACTGCCATCTGCTTTCTGTACAAATTGTAAATAGCCTTTCGCTCCCTGTATTTTACCCCTTCCACCTTCAGAATTTAAAAGAGAGTATTCCAATCAACATTGTCAAAAGCTTTCTCTAAGTCTACAAATGCTAGAAACGTAGGTTTGCCTTTTCTTAATCTAGCTTCTAAGATAAGTCGTATGGTCAGTATTGCCTCACGTGTTCTAACATTTCTACGGAATCCAAACTGATCTTCCCCGAGTCAGATTAGACCATAGAAAAGTATAATCTTAGTGCAAATTAAAAAAAGGCAATTACGGGGTGTAAATTACGGGGCTTAAACATTAATAAACACTTCTTACACTACACAGTAAATACTGATGTAATTAATTAGCTGTATATCATCTGCAATAACAATTTCACGTCACAAAACTACAGTCGTAATAAATGCACATGAGAGAACAAGGTACTTCTACCAAGAAAAGCTTATGTGCCTAAGCCTGGACGGTCTTCGGAACGAGCAGACTCCTGCTGAAAAAGGTCTCCTAATGCATGTCACTCTTGCCAAGAAAAGATAGTGTTTCAGCTTCGTGACATTAAAGACGCTATGGCTCCAAACTCCTGAGGTGTTACACACTCACTGCTCTTGTGGCACAACGAGAATGGGACTGACCTACACGATCGATAGTTATAAAGTTTCAATTATCACCACTAAAAGGTCAAGCTGCGACCATGAAATATGGTGGTGGTTTTAATGTCTATTTATGCATGCAGGTTTTCAGGGGATACTGCTTTCCCACCTTTGATGGCTTGGAGGAGACCTTAGTTGTAGAAGTTTGCGTTCTGGTCGCTCAGAAAACATTCTACCTCGAAAATCACTTCGTCATTACTCTGGAAATGCCTACCTCACAACAGTTTCTTCTTGCGAGACAATAAGTTTCAAGTAATGGGAAATAAAAGGGGAGGAGGTGGTGGTGTGTGGCCACGTTTGATAGACCAAAGAAGCAGCACTTGCGTTTGCTTGGCGCAGGATGATCTGGCTCATCGTCGTGGGGGGAATACATGCCTCTCGGACAGCTTTCTGCAACGCTTCATCATGACAGTCTCCCATAACCTCGTTAGGAAATGTCCGCAGTGCGCTTCTGTTACAGTCAACTCCTAAAGAGCATAATCTGTTAGTACCACACCATGGAAGTCCCTGAATCACGTGCGCGACAACGGTTGCGTCTTCGCCATTTTCGGCGGTGCTGAATCCACATATTCCCACTGCTTGATTTGTTCCATTGTCATATGGGTATAACGGGCACTTGTCCGTGTTGTTTAGGTGGTTACAGAACTCGTGTGGATTGCCCTGAACCAGCTGCAACATTTCGCCTGCTGGCTGGGTTCAGCGGGATTTCTGAGCGTCTGCGTGCAGTCACCCGACCTTGCGTACTAAACTCCAGTTATGCAATCAACTATTTGTATAAAGAAACAAATGTCAACTATTACTCTACCGATAATGTATGAATACTTCCGAAGTTCTATGAAGTATACGAAAAATTTCTGTTGCGAATCAATCTGCTCAGTCAGCGTTAGGCTGCAACAATCCAGACATGATATCTGTGCCACTCATGGTCTCAGTTTTCCGTAATTCTCAAGTTATTTGTGTCTAACTGTATATTTGTCTACTGTTTAACGGTGTTCGTCAATAAATGCTCAGTTATGGCATTCCGGAAATCATTTAAACTTCACAAATTATCCACATTACCATTTATAGCCATATAGGCAGGCTGTTTGCTTCTCTGAACGAACGCAATATTCTGCTAGAAATACAAGGGACTACAACAATCAGACCACGACTCAGAAAAGGCAGGGAGGGGTTCGAAACGTCGATTCACTAGGTTGATGCAGGAAAGGATTTACGTAACTTTTGCAGTCTCGATTGGGAAGGAACGACCAGTTGTACTGTACGTGACGTGCACTCCTTTCTACGGACTCGTCGCTACACAGAGAACTATTTATGGAGATATAGTAACACGAAATGATCTTGCAGTACGGTATCCCTATGCTGGGGTAATTTGTTGAAAAATCTTTACTGGGGAAGGCGATGAGATTTAGCTTCCGGCGCATCAGAATGAATGTGTGTTGAAAAGTCTGTATTGAAGATAACAGATGCAATTTGGCATCCAGTGCGCCAGAAGAGATTGGATTTTGTAATAGCACTGCAGATGATGATGAAATTTATGAAATGTATGACGAGATAAAAGAAATTATTCAGCTAGTGAAGGGAGACGAAAATTTAATAGTCATGGGTGACTGGAATTCGTCAGTAGGGAAAGGGAGAGAAGGAAACATAGTAGGTGAATATGGATTGGGGGGAAGAAATGAAAGAGGAAGCCGCCTTGTAGAATTTTGCACAGAGCATAACTTAATCATAGCTAACACTTGGTTCAAGAATCATAAAAGAAGGCTGTATACCTGGAAGAATCCTGGAGATACTAATAGGTATCAGATATATTATATAATGGTAAGACAGAGATTTAGGAACCAGGTTTTAAACTGTAAGACATTTCCAGGGGCAGATGTGGATTCTGACCACAATCTATTGGTTATGAACTGCAGATTGAAACTGAAGAAACTGCAAAAAGGTGGGAATTTAAGGAGATGGGACCTGGATAAACTGAAAGAACCAGAGGTTGTAGAGAGTTTCAGGGAGAGCATAAGGGAATAATTGACAGGAATGGGGGAAAGAAATACAGTAGAAGAAGAATGGGTAGCTCTGAGGGATGAAGTAGTGAAGGCAGCAGAGGATCAAGTTGGTAAAAAGACGAGGGCTAATAGAAATCCTTGGGTAACAGAAGAAATATTGAATTTAATTGATGAAAGGAGAAAATATAAAAATGCAGTAAATGAAGCAGGCAAAAAGAGATACAAACGTCTCAAAAATGAGATCGACAGGAAGTGCAAAATGGCTAAGCAGGGATGGCTACAGGACAAATGTAAGGATGTAGAGGCTTATCTCACTAGGGGTAAAATAGATACTGCTTACAGGAAAATTAAAGAGACCTTTGGAGAAACGAGAACCACTTGCATGAATATCAAGAGCTTTGGTGGAAACCCAGTTCTAAGCAAAGAAGGGAAGGCAGAAAGGTGGAAGGAGTATATACAGGGTCTATACAAGGGCGATGTACTTGAGGACAATATTATGGAAATGGAAGAGGATGTAGATGAAGATGAAATGGGAGATACGATACTGCGTGAAGAGTTTGACAGAGCACTGAAAGACCTGAGTCGAAACAAGGCCCCGGGAGTAGACAACATTCCATTAGAACTACTGATGGCCTTGGGAGAGCCAGTCATGACAAAACTCTACCATCTGGTGAGCAAGATGTATGAGACAGGCGAAATACCAGCAGACTTCAAGAAGAATATAATAATTCCAATCCCAAAGAAAGCAGGTGTTGACAGATGTGAAAATTACCGAACTATCAGTTTAATAAGTCACAGCTGCAAAATACTAACGCGAAGCGGACCTCGGGGAAGATCAGTTTGGATTCCGTAGAAATGTTGGAACACGTGAGGCAATACTAACCTTACGACTTATCTTAGAAGCAAGATTAAGAAAAGGCAAACCTACGTTTCTAGCATTTGTAGACTTAGAGAAAGCTTTTGACAACGTTAACTGGAATACTCTCTTTCAAATTCTGAAGGTGGCAGGGGTAAAATACAGAGAGCGAAAGGCTATTTACAGTTTGTACAGAAACCAGATGGCAGTTATAAGAGTCGAGGGGCATGAAAGGGAAGCAGTGGTTGGGAAAGGAGTGAGACAGGGTTGTAGCCTCTCCCCGATGTTATTGAATCTGTATATTGAGCAAGCACTAAAGGAAACAAAAGAAAAATTCGGTGTAGGTATTAAAATTCATGGAGAAGAAGTAAAAACTTTGAGGTTCGCCGATGACATTGTAATTCTGTCAGAGACAGCAAAGGACATGGAAGAGCAGTTGAACGGAATGGACAGTGTCTTGAAAGGAGGATATAAGATGAACATCAACAAAAGCAAAACGAGGATAATGGAATGTAGTCAAATTAAATCGGGTGATGCTGAGGGGATTAGATTAGGAAATGAGACACTTAAAGAAGTAAAGGAGTTTTGCTATTTAGGGAGTAAAATAACTGATGATGGTCGAAGTAGAGAGGATATAAAATGTAGACTGGCAATGGCAAGGAAATCGTTTCTGAAGAAGAGAAATTTGTCAACATCGAGTATAGATTTAAGTGTCAGGAAGTCGTTTCTGAAAGTATTTGTATGGAGTGTAGCCATGTATGGAAGTGAAACGTGGACGATAACCAGTTTGGACAAGAAGAGAATAGAAGCTTTCGAAATGTGGTGCTACAGAAGAATGCTGAAGATAAGGTGGGTAGATCACGTAACTAATGAGGAGGTATTGAATAGGATTGGGGAGAAGAGAAGTTTGTGGCACAACTTGACTAGAAGAAGGGATCAGTTGGTAGGACATGTTTTGAGGCATCAAGGGATCACAAATTTAGCATTGGAGGGCAGCGTGGAGGGTAAAAATCGTAGAGGGAGACCAAGAGATGAATACACTAAGCAGATTCAGAAGGATGTAGGTTGCAGTAGGTACTGGGAGATGAAGAAGCTTGCACAGGATAGAGTAGCATGGAGAGCTGCATCAAACCAGTCTCAGGACTGAAGACCACAACAACAACAACAATAGCAGTGCTGCAGATAAGAAACAAGAACAATTTGAGATTAGACTTTTCCCCGTTGCTTTGCACGCGTTTGTGTTCGACATATATATTCCACACAATTCCTCCTCCCCCTCTCAATGTTCACCTCCTCCTTCCCCCTCCACCCCACCTCCCCCCACCCACTGCCACCAAATTCTCCGTTTGTGTGTTCCAAACTGTAATTGTAAATGAAATAATATGAGCACTCTTGCAGTCCCGTATCGTGAAAGTCATACCTAAGTAATAGAGACCGCAGCTTCTATGTGCCTCCTCTAGTTCTGTGAATTTGTGCACATCTCAGTGACAACGTCTTCATTTTGCTAGAGAGATGTGGATGGCCAATTGTTTTGTGTGTGTGGTCTCCAGTGCTTGGCAGCACATTGATGTGCGTAACATGAACAACTGTGAGTAATGAACTACATTTGTATTGGTACAGGAATGGTATCTCGCTACAAATAAGCGGAAGTTGACAGTTTGTTGTTACCTCAGATGTAATTCTATCGTCGCAGTGGCGTAAGACGAATACGGACAGCTGCAGTGTGCTGCGCGCCGCTGCCTCGCGCCACGACATCTGGTGAGGCGAATTCGTGAACGTCTCCATGGAAATGCCTCACTGTTGCTGCTGCTACGCTAACGTTTCTACGGAAACGCCTGAGTGTTGTTGGTGCTATGTTGCCGGATGTAATTTCAATCTTTTAGTCAATAGTGCTTCACAGTTGACGGCTGTCCAACGCGTTCCCAACTATCAGGACATATTTTAGGGTGTGTCAACTATTGGGGTATATTACCACGACGGCATATGTATCTACTGTCAATTAAATACGGGAAACGCATCTCAGTCCATCTCCTTCATCCCCATGTCCATATCCATCGCGCTCTCCACTGTCTACTTCCCTACCCACACCTCTCTGTGTCCATCCACCATACCTCTGTCCATCTCAAGCTCCCCTAGACTACTATCATCTCATGCTCGCCCATTTATGTCCATCTTCTACTCCCCAGGATCTCTGTTCACCGAGCTCTCCTCCCACTGACTTTTCATCTCCTCCTCCACATTCTATCTGACAAGCTCCTCCTCCACAGAAGTCAACTCCCCCTTCCTCTTTCTGTGTCCACGTCCTCCCCCTCACTCTGTTTAGAAACCTCCTGGCCCTCCCCCAGTCCATTGCTCATACCCCCCTCTATCTGACAAGCTCCTCTCTCTCTCTCTCGCTCTCTCTCTCTCTCTCTCTCTCTCTCTCTCTCTCTCTCTCTCTTCTCTCTGTCCATATCTTCATGCATCCTCTCTGGCTGTCCATCTTCATGTTAACCCCTTCTTTCTCCATCCAACTCATCCTCCCATCTCTGTCTCTCCATCTCCTCCTCACCACTTCCTCTGTCTCTCCATCTCCTCACCCCCTCTCTTTTTGTCCTTCCAACACTCTGTCCATCCTCTCCTCCCCCCCCCCCTCCCACTCAGCCATGTGCATCTGCAATATATGCTGATAATACCTGCACAACATGTGTGTAATGAAAGGCAGCCTGGATGTCAGGGGTTGAAATTTCTTCTCACCTGTATCTCTGCTGCTATGGGAGCTAGAAGGTTCTAAATCCCACAGTGCTGATTCTCATTTACAAGCAGCGTACATAACATGTTTAGTTGAGATAGATCGAGTGGTTTAGGAGGAGATGCTATACATACACAAACATACTGCTAAAGAGAAAGAAAGAGAGACAGACAGACATATTTGGAATTATGTAGGAAATGAACTGTGAACCAAAAGTGATTGTAAAATATAGTTTGTGGATAGCAAATAAAGTTGTAATAGTGTCACAGAATATCTAAAGGGCATGTTGTTGTATATAAGAAGGTTGTATTATGGGAAAACTCAATTTTCTTCCCAGGATTACAAATATTTTGTGAGTGAAATATCGTGAACAATCATCAAGAGGGCAATACAGGCAAAACGATGTAAGACAGTGGCAGCAGCCATGGCAAGGCCAGACATGTATCCAGAAGAAGAATCATTGCACGCATAGAATTCTTGGGGGGGGGGGGGGGGAGTTCAATTCAAGCCACTGCAGGAATAGTGAGGGGGTATGCCTGAGGTGTACACACAGGCATACAGAGTTCGGCGCGCGGATCTAGAGAGCACGAGACCTTAAACAAAGTAAGTCGAAGTCCACATTAGTTATCAGATGGGATTAAGTAATAGTAATAAAATGTTGTGGTGTATGTCACTTTTGGAAAGACCTAAACGGATAAGGGAGTACATGATGTGTGACTTACCAGAAAGTGAGAGGAGGAAATGGCTCAATAAACTGCATTAGTTGGAGTTCTAAGTGTCGTTTCATTAAGCTGATACAGGAAAGGGTTAACTTTTGCAGTGGGAAGGAACGACCAGTTGTAATGAATGTCACCAATATCACTTTCTACTGACTCGTGGCTAGACAGAGGAATATTTGTGGAACTACAGAATCACAGGGGTTCCTGTACCTGCCTCGGTTTCCTCTCTTGCCTAACCTCTTCATCCCAAAGTAGCATTTATACACAAAGACTACAATTATTTGTTAGATATATTCCAATCATTGTCTTTCTCTCTATTTCTGCTTTTTCTCATCAGTCTTCTCACATGGCCTGCGACTAATCCCTTTATATGCAAACGTCTTTATCTCACAACATCACATGGCCCTATGTTCTTAATTATTTGTTGGGTATATTCCAATATCTGTCTTCCCTACAAAGTTAACACTCTATATCTCCTTCAAACATTATGGAAGTTATTCCATGATGTCCTAAAACATGTCCTACAGCCATGTCCCTTCTTGTTGCCAGTGTTTCCAACACGTTCCTTTCTTCGCTGATTCAACAGACAACCTTATCGTATCTTATCTGATCAGTCCTAATTTTAAACATAGTTCTACAGCATCACATCTGAGACACTGCAATTCTCTTGCTTCTCAGTCCATTCTCGCAGTTTTCGCACACTATGTACATATACATCTACATATATTCTCCGCTAACCACCAAGCGGTGTGTGGTGGAGGGCACTAATCGCGCCAAAGTCATATTTCTCCCCCTCTGTTCCACTCGCGGATCACGCGAGTGAAAACCGACTCTCTCAACGCCTCAGTACGAGCTCTAATTTCCATTACCTTTGAATGGTGATCATTGCGCGATATGAAAGTTAGTGGTAATAATATATGCTCTACATCCTCGTCGAAGATTGGATTTTGGAATTTAGTGAGCAGCCTCTTCCGTTTAGCGTGTTGTCTATATGCAAATGTGTCCCACTTCAAACTTTCTATGAGATCTGTAACGCTCTCGCGAAGGGTAAATGTACCAATCACGAATATTGCCGCTCTCTTTTGGACTTTCTCAATCTCTTGAATCAGTCCCCACTGGTAAGGGTCCCACACAGACGAATAACACTCTAAGATTGGACGAACTAAAGTACTGTAAGCAATTTCCTTTGTTGAAGGACTCCATTGCTTCAGGATTCTACCAATAAACCGCAATCTAGAGTTCGCCTTATCCGTTACTTGTGTAATCTGATCGTTCCATTTGAGATCATCTCGAATAGTCACACCCAGATACCTGACGGATGTTACCGCTTCCAAAGACTGGGCATTTATTTTGTACTCGTACATTAATGGAGATATTCGCTTTGTTATACGCAGCAGGTTACACTTACTAACATTGAGAGATAACTGTCAATCATTACACCACGCATTTACTTTCTACAAATCCTCTTTGATTTGTTCACAACTTTCAAGTGATACTACTTTCCTGTGGACTACAGCATCATCGGCCAACAGTCTAATGCCTCTGTCAATACCATCAACCAGATGGTGATGTCAGGCTCCAGACACATATTCTCAGAAATTTCTTCTCCAAAATTTGGTCGACGTGTGATACCAGTAGACTTCCTTTGGACAGAAGTTCCCTCTTTTCCCGTGCCAGTATGACTTTCTGCTTCGTTCGTCATGCGTTATTTATTTACAAGCTAGTACAATTCCTTCATTTCATCCACTTCATCGTCCCCAATTATACTTTCGTCTTTGTTCGATTTACTCTCATTCTATAGCATTCCGTACAGTATGTTCATTAGATTGTTCATTCCATTCAATGAGTCCTACAGTTCTTTCCCACTTTCACTGACGATAGTAATGTCGTCAGCAAATTTAATTATTGGTATCTTTTCTCTCCGAATTCTGGTCCCTCTTCTCAATTTTTATTTTATTTCGTTATTGCTTCTTCGACGTATAAATCGAACGGCAGGGGAGAACGACTACATCCCTGTCCCACATTGTTTCCGATCAGAGAATTTCGTTCTTGGGTTAGTATTATTATTTTTCTTTGTAAGGCTTTGTCCATACTGCATATTATCCGTTTTCACCTATAGCTCACACTTATTTTTCTGAGAATGTCATATATATCGCAACATTTTACGTTGCTGAATTTTGTTTAGGTCTAGAAATCCTATGAGCATGTGTTGATTTTACTCATGTCCTGTTTTCATAACAAGTATAACGTTAGAACTTCCTCTCTGGGGCAATTCCCTTTCGTAAAGCCACTATGATCGTCGTCTAACAGATCGCACTTTTCCAACTCTTCTTTATGTTATTCCTGTCTGTAACTGGTACTTATGAGATGTTGATCTGATTGTGCGATAGTTCTCTTACTTGCCTGCCCGTGCTATCTTCGAGATTGTTTGTATGGAATTTTTCCGATGCTGTAATGGTATCTCTCCAGATTCATGGACTGCACAAACCAACCTGAATTGTCCACTCATTTTACTTCAATAACTTAAGAAATTCAGAAGGAATGTTGTCTATTACTTCCGCCGTATTTGAATCAATTCTTCCAGAACTCCTATATCTTTCACACTGTCGCCCACTTCTTCTATCTCATCACCCGACAGTTCCTCCCTCTTCGTAGTGGCAGTTTATGTTCTCTTTCTAACTATCTGCTCTCTCCTCTGCGTTTAACACTGTAATTCTTCTTGTACTGTTAATGTTGATGCCTTTGCTTTTAACTCTCCCAAGAACTGTTTTGACTTTTATATATGGTGACTCACTTCTTCCGACGGCCATTTCTCTTTGCATTTTCTTCTGCCGCACTTTTTCCTTGGCTTCCCCGCGCCTCCCCCTTATTTCATTCCTAAGCAACGTATAGCCCTGTATTCCTGTCTTCCCTGAGTGTTTTTGCACTTCCAGATTTCGTCGAACAACTGAACTATTTCATCTGTTACCCAAAAGTTCATCGAAGTTACTTTATTGTGCCTATATTTGTCCAACTTTTGTGATTCCCCTTTATAGAGATGTCCATTACTTTTCAACTGTGCTAGCTATTATGTTATTCATTACAGCCTTAGAGAATTTCAAAAGCGCTTCTTCATTTCTCAGTACTTCAGTATTCTTTCCACATTGTTTCTTTCAGGCGACAGCCTTTAGCTACAATCTACTCTTCATCATTGTGAAACTGTTATCTGGGTCTATATCTGTCCCTGGGTATGTCTTACAGTCCAATATCTGACTTTGAAAGCTCCGTCTGACCATGACGTAAACAAGCTGGAATCTAACTGTTTCTCCGATCAGGTTCCCAAGAATACATCCACATCTCGTTATTGTTGAATACCTTGTTCACTATTAACAGCTAAAATTTGTTGTGGAACTCAATAGCCTTCCTCCCATTCGTATTACAGTGACCATATTATCCCGTTACTCTATCTTCCATTTCTTCCCCTTTTACTCTATAGCAATCACTCATAATTTTTAGCTTTTTATCTCCATTTAGATATTGTATTACACTTTTAATGCCCTCGTATACATTATCTCTTAATCTTCTGATTGTGACGACGCACTTATACTCGAACTATTGCTGTTGTCGTCTTTTAGTCTTTCTGTCGAATTTGGTGAGAATAATTCTATCACTGAACAATTCATACAGCTCACTCTCTGTCGTACTGTTTACGACAGATCCTACTATTGTTACACCATTTTCTGCTGTTGCTGATATCATCATACAATTATCTCAAAAAATCCTTATCTTCTTTACACTTCACTTCAGTGAACTACATTATATCTACTTTTTCACTTCCGTTTTAAGAGTTTCTCTTTTCCTGCGACAGTCGGACCTCTGACATCGCACGCTTTGATTCGTAGAATGTTACCCTTTCGTTGGTTATTGAATGTTTTTCCCATGTCACCTTCCACTTGGCAGTCCCTTCCCGGAGACCCAGATGGGGGACTAATTAACAGTATTTTGCCAGCGGAGGGATCGTCGTGACACTTTCCAATTACAGGCCAGGTGTCTTGCTGATACAATTATGTGTTTTTAATGCTTTGGTTCCCATTTCCTTCTAGTTCTTTATCCCCTTGATCAATGGCATTTTTTCGCCTTTTGCAGGCAGTTTCACATCTGGTCGAAAGTAATCGGCCGCCATGATCTTTATTCAGATTTCAAGCATTGACTGAGATGGGACATGGGTGCCAAAGGCCAAAGACTCTACTGCTTGATCAAGCTGTTTTCACACTATATTCCCTGTGCTTTAACGTAATTCCTGTCAGTCTGATCCCACTCGTAGGTAGTATTTCCACATATTCGTTTCATCTCCGATCCTCCTTAAAGCCTCCTCATTTCCTATTTCACCAATCAATTTTTTTTAATATTTCTGTAGCACCACATAGCAATTGTTTTGATTCTCTTTTAGCCTTAGATTCCTCCTCATTGCATGATTCACTTCCGTAAAATGCTGTGTTCGAGATACACATTCAAAGAAATTTCTTTATCAAATTAGGCCAATGTCTCATATTAGTAGACTTATTATATCGAATAATTCTCTCTGTACCACTGTTAATCTCCTGCTAATTTCCTCTCTGCTTCTTCCGTCATACGTTATTTTCTTTTCAAGATAGTAAAATTCGTTAACTTCGTCTGCTTCATACTCCCTGATTTCGATGTTAAGGCGGTCGTTGTTTTTACCTTTCAACGCAAACCGTAATTTTTCCTCACTTTCATAGAATACGACAACGTCACAGTTCAGTGAATCTTACCACTGAAATTTTTTCACCTCGAATTTTAAAACCTTTCTGAAATTTTCTTTTATTTAATTCATTGTTTCTTCGATGTACAGGAGTTCGACAAAATATGGAAACATCGGAAGAAACCCATTCTTGAGCATAAACACAGATGCCGCCAAGGTTGTGCTATTGTGTTTGACCACGAACAGCATCTGTGAAATGCCCTCAATACGTAGCAAAATGTTAGTCGTGGTCGGATCAGTGTTCAGTGTAGTTGTGGGTGCATTTTTTCGTACCGAAACCAAGCGAAGAGAGTTCCATATGCATGGAATAGTAGGGCGAGCTGAAATTGCAAAATCTCTCATCAGTGATGCAAACCCCCGTTACAGCAAAACGTGGTGCCGATGCAATAAAACCTACGTCTACATCTACATCTACATACATACTCCGCGTGGCGGAGGGTACCTCGTACCACAACAAGCATCTTCTCTCCCTGTTCCACTCCCAAACAGAACGAGGGAAAAATGACTGCCTATATGCCTCTGTACGAGCCCCAATCTCTCTTATCTTATCTTTGTGGTCTTTCCGCGAAATATAAGTTGGCGGCAGTAAAATTGTACTGCAGTCAGCCTCAAATGCTGGTTCTCTAAATTTCCTCAGTAGCGATTCACGAAAAGAACGCCTCCTTTCTTCTAGAGATTCCCACTCGAGTTCCTGAAGCATTTCCGTAACACTCGGGTGATGATCAAACCTACCAGTAACAAATCTAGCAGCCCGCCTCTGAATTGCTTCTATGTCCTCCCTCAATCCGACCTGATAGAGATCCTAAACGCTCGAGCAGTAAAACTGGACTATGGAGCAATGGAAGGAAGCCATTTGGTCTTATGAGTCTTGTTTTCACACTGTTTCCCAAATTTCTGGCCCAGTTCACGTCCCAAGAGTGAAATATAGTGGGGGTTCGGTGACGATTTTGGCGGCCGTAACGTGGTATTCCATGGGCCCTATGGCTACTCTGCAAGGTCTCATTACTGTGAAGGATTATGTGACCATTGTGGGTGATCAGGCCCCTTCCATCGTTCACTGTTTATTACCCAATGATGTTTCTGTGTTCCAAACCCACAGAGCCTCTGTTCACCCCCCCCCCCCCCCCCCCCCACCACCACCAAACGCACTGCCCATACCTCGTTTTGTGTGGCCACCTGGCCACCATGGTCACCAGATCTCATTATTACTGAACCTCTACGGTGTACTTTGAAGAGAAGTGAGAGTGAACGCTATCCACTACCATCATCTTTACCTGAAGTTACCACTATTTTGAAGGAATTCCCTTGAGAACCATAGGAACTGTATTTATACGTTCCGAGACGGGTGGAAGCTGTAAAGCTGTTTTGAATGCCGAAGGCTTTCCAACACCGTAGTAGGCGTGGCAGTGTGCTATATATCGCTCCTGCCCTGTTTGATTACATAGTCTGCCAGACTAGCCCTCTAATACTGGCTCCCTCGTCTGTTTCCTATTTCCATAACTTTGTTCACTCCCCGTACAAGTGTAACAAAAGAAAAAAAACTGCATGCTTGCTTTATGTCTTTTTAATCTGAGCGTTTATCTCTTGGTATTTTATATCACATTATGCTCTCTTGGTTTTGAATTATGTCTTTTTAGTTCGAGCGTTTATCTATTAGTTCTCTATCGTTAGTTTACTCTCTTGGTTCTTGTACATACTGCATATTAATCGTTTTCCTAAAGAATATTTTGCTAGTACTTACATGTTCGGACGCTTCTTATGGGTTGACCATCCTCTCAAAGTGTTCCGATCTTTCTGAAGTTTTGCGCCCATCATAAAGTCCAACGTAAGAACTGTGTCTGCGGTGCGTTTCCAAAACCAAAACTGATCGTCGTATAACAGAGCCTCAGTTTTGTTTTCCATTATTCTGTCTACGCAGATGCACAATATGTTAAGATGATTGTGCGATAGTTCTTTCATTTATCTGCCCTTGCAATCGTTATGATTGAGTGAATGATATTTTTTGGGAAGTCCGATGGTATATCGCCAGATTCTACACACTTACTTGTATAAGTGCTTGGTTGGCACTCCCCCCCCCCCCCCCAAATTATTTCAGAAATAACGAAGGAATGTTATGCATCGCTCCAACCCTGTTTGATTGCGAAGTCTGCCAGACTCTCACTCTAATACTGGATCCCTCGTGTCTTTCCAATAACAGCATATTTTTTCTTCCAACGCGTTAACAAACAGTTCCTTCCCGCTATCTCCTCTCTAATTAATAGTAGGGTTCGTCTTGCACCTTTCACGTTATCGGAAAAATTGTTATGATTTTGCTATATGGTGAAAGTATTTCTTCCGAAGACCATTTCCTTTTAGATTTACTCACATTTTTCCTGTAGTCATTGCGTTTAGCTCCCTCAGTATTCCAATGTATTTCCTTTTTGCGTGATTTGTGTTCCTGTATTTCCTCCTTTTCCTACGAATTTTTGTGCTCCCTTGTTTCTTCAGTCAATGGAATTATTGGTTTGGTAATCACCATTTCTTCGCACTTATCTTCCTTGTACCTATACTTGTCTGTTCAGCTCCTGTGATTATTCCTTTTAGGTATGTCTATTTAACTTCAACATGGGTAATCATTCCTCAGTACGTTAGTATGAAACTTAATTGTACTTTAAATAAATGTAAATATCGTGTGACATGGGCGTCCCGTCGGGTAGACCGTTCGCCGGGTGCAAGTCTTTCGATTTGACACCACTACGGCGACTTGCGTGTCGATTAGGATGAAATGATGATGATTAGGACAACACAACACCCAGTCCCTAAGCTGAGAAAATCTCCGACCCAGCCGGGAATCGAACCCGGCCCTTAGGATTGACATTCTGTTGCGCTGAACAGTTTTTTTTGTTTTGTTTTTTTTTTTTTTTTTTTTTTTTTTTTTGCGTTCGTTTTGGTTCGTTGTATTTCGTCGTAGCGGACGTCACATGACATCCGTTGAAGTTCGTTGTTGATCTTTTCACTCAGTTTTTTTATTACAGAGGCCAGCCAGAACTGAACACGCTGAGCTATCACGCCGGCACCACTTAGCTACCGCGGCGGACAACTGTACGTTGATTCTTTCTGGCGATTCTCTTAAAGTGCAGCCAATTAATAACGGTAATTGAATTACGATCTGATTCTACTTTTATTCGTGTGTACATCTTACAATCCAGGATGTTATTCCTAAGCCTCTGCCTCTGTCTGGCTTTTCGAACAATGCATTTCAATTACTTGCTGAGCTCAACTACAAAACTCGATGAGTCTTCCTCGTCTCTCATTTATACTGCAGAACCAGTATTCTACCGTAACTGCCTTCTTCTACCGTAGAGTGCAAATACGTCACTATTATTAAAATTTCATCTCTATCTACATACAGAAACTTCATTTCGTTCCCGTAAAATACTCTGTAACTCGCCATCTTCTGCTTGTATCTTCGGAATGTCTTGCACTTAATTGCTTATTATGTGTCTCCCTTTGTGTCTCGCTTGTCAGATTTTCTAACCTCCCTACCACTCTCATATTTCTGACATTCCACTCTCTGACTCGCAAAGTATTAACATTTCAACGGTTTTTCAATATTTTTCTCGTGGAGATCAGAATGAGGGTTTAATTCGGATTCTTTTGGTAATGAAGAGGTAATCATGACGCTTATTCAATTACATATTCCATTTGCTGTAGATACACTTTATGTGACTTGAATATAGTGATTTCTATTGCCTTCTACGACTTCCTGCCTTTGATCAATGCCGATTCTTCCAGAAACATCTGAATGGTGAAGCACTGTTCGCTTGCCTGCCCGATTTAGGCAAGGCCGTTACCACATTTAGGGAGAACTTTTCTAGTGATTATCTTCTGCTGCCACTTCTGATTATTTTATTCAAAATCTATGTCGAGTCTGGAATACAGAAACTGGAACGTTGAACCATAAGGTTAATAGTCAAAGATGCTAGCACTACACTATGATCTAAGTCCAAGTTGAGTTGTTCAGTGTCATTTAGCTCCACTCTTTATATTAGTTATTAAGCACTTCGAATGCTGTTATAAAATTTAATGTTTTCTTTTCTCATAAATTCAAGCACAGCACGAATGTTTATTTTCATTGTTTTACTCAAAGGAACTACAGAAGGCAAGCATGAAAATCCTGCTGATCTCGCGTGCTGGATGGTGATTTCTCGTTTTGGAGTAAACTGCAGCTCCTACTGAAGAAAGTCATTGTAGCTTTTCTTGTAAAAGTGACTCCTGGATCGTCTTTTATGATCGGCAGCCATGAATCATCACTAAAACGGAGCATCGTGGTTCCAAGTCTCTTCTTGAGACTATACCGTTATGCCAACTAAAACAATTTCTTGCTGTTTCGTAGAAACTCCGATCATATATCGGTACAAGATCGTGAGTGAACGATTTTAAGTATGGGCATGAGACGTATTAGTATTGAATTGCTGCTTTTTTCGCTGTCCATGAAATATCAAGTTTGATAGTTTGCTTCTGGTACGGTACACAGTTTAAGCTAGAAATTACACGGAGGAGAGTTTTGGTATGTACTGCGCATATTGAGTTGCTTCCCCTCTGTTGCGTATAACGTGGTTATATTTCTACGCACAAATTATAATTTATCTATATTAACCTTCACGAAGTATACGAGAATGGTATTTAATTGTTATGTAAAATATTCAGGAATTGACAACTAAAAACTTGTATCAAAGCTTTAGTAAACCCATTTGAATAAAGTATGGCCGCAAAATTATATAAAATGCTCGAAAATTTCGGCTATCGTCAATAGTATTGGAAACAATTGGAATTTCTTTTTATTATACTTTTTAGTTATTACGTGAAAACATACCTACAGTAATTTAATTGAAACTGACTCCGTCTGAGGATGCCTGCAATCATGTATGAATAAGTAGGAGCTTAAAAAGTAAACAACGTCATGCTTCTTAGAGTGCCTGCGGAAACAGACTTTTCAACATTTCCGTCATTTCGTCATTGCTGTTATTTACAGCCTTTACTTTCAAGTACTATTTTTTCTAATATCCGGTAAGAGGCCAATGCACTCGAGAAGTTCTACTGGTCACTCAACTGCTTCACATAAACTCTCTTTCACGATGAAAATGCCGTATCTGAGTATTTGTACCTATGTGGATGCAATTCGCACATCTAATGGGATCGTTCTTTCTAAACTCCAGAACTGTTTCACTTCCTCCACTGCTTGTTGACACATATTTATGGATGACCCCAAAACGAATCCCAAACGGATATCTTGATTCCGACAGAGGGCATACTGATTCGCATTATTTGCGACCTTATTTTTCCATATCGTAAGTGTTGATTACTATAAGCTACCAACAGCGGCATAACTGTTCCCTTCCCATTTGACAAAGACTTAGGGCTGTCTAAACGCAGTACGTGTGGTTAAAATGTCTGGCTTTATGATATTCTCATAAGCGAAGTTGTGACTGTCAAGCATAGTAATAAAATTAGGTAGGTGGGAGAAACCTGTAGCAGATGTTTTGAAAATATCCATACCGGTTAATAGTTGAATTAGACAGCTTTGTTTGTCCCGTATTTTTTTTTTGGGGGGGGGGGGAGGGGGTATTTGTCTTCTCGCTTCTCCTTTTATCACAGACTTCAGTTTGAACAGCGTTTAATATCTCTAACATCTGGCATATATTGTGATGGGAAGGGTAAAGCTGAGCGTTCAGTTTAGAGTGCAGCGTCTCACAGCAGTTAGTAGTCAGTTCAGAGCTACTGCTTAAGTCGGCGGGCGGGAAAGTCGCTATCTGCAAGAATATAGATATAAGTTGATAATTAAAAAGTCATCCATGTACTCACTGTGAGGTTTGTGATAAATTACGTTTTCGGCGAAGCAATCTTCAGTATGGTCTTGGGACAGGAAAGACAGTCCAAACAAAGTTTTCGGAAGTCTTCCGAATATTCAAACCATATCTTGAGTTGCGAGAATGCAACATCAGCGTCAGCTAATACGAGGCGTATAAGTTTTGAGGGACGCTTACACAAATTTTCTTCAGCTTTTCTCTTCGCAGTATTCTGACTCTGGCAGTTTAATATATCAGAGTTATCCTTTTTATGATTATGGTCTAATTGCGAACCGACTGTGCAATTTAAAGAATTTAATTCCACGAAACACTTACTCGTGCATGCTCTCCTCGTACCCTTGTATCTATCAAAGCCATCGACGAGACACTGATCGAAAAAGAATTTATAACGTATATCACCAACAGTTTCTTGCCCTTCTCACTTGGATTATATCAACTTCCGTCGCTCACACACTATGCAGTGAGTTGTTACAAGCGTGAATGAATTGTCTGCTGCGCACGGTGGAACGGAGTAGCGAAATGCCGCCAGCTGAAAGTTAGCGGAAGCGACACAGATAGTATTGTTCGACGAATTCATCGAAAGTGGGAATCAAGTCGTTATTATTCGATCGCAGGGTGCGCAAAACGATTGCAGCGATATTTATAACTGAACCGATGCCGCTCTCGCTCTAGCGCCTCCTAATTGCTTTCACATTGATTTCATTCATCTCAAATCTTGCGTTAGTGATCCTGTGTATTCCATTGAATAGTTCTGGTTCCTTCTTTCAGGATAATATCATCAGTGATTTTTTTCTTTCCTATCTATTCTTCTGACACTCTTTCCTTGTTCTCGTGAAAGTCTTTCTCGTGGATTGAACTACGTAGAATCGCTAAAGCCCATCTTACATCTGTTTTCACCTAATTCTTCTCCTTATTTTTTATTATAGTTCTTCTTCTTAAACCCAGTATCTTCACTTTTTTACATTTAATCTTAGATATTATAATGAATTTTCTAGGACATTATCTTACTTTGGGGGTCTCTTTTAGATGCTGACAAATACCGACGTGAGATTAAAGAATGTAAAGTGTTAGACATCTGTGAAAATGGTAAGTGCAAATATGAATTATTTGTTTGTATGGTTTGAAATTTAAAACATTTGAAGTTATATGACTAATACCTGTATGCACTGGAAAGTATCACTTGATAAAAATCATGTATTTAGTTATTCATAATTCTCGTTAAATACGTAATAATTCTAGGCTATTGAGATAAACATCATACCAGCAACATTTCAGAAATTTTCATTAAGAGGGATCACTGATTAAACGTAATTTTGTTTTCGGATTAGCGGTCTGGCAGTTTACGGTGTATCTACAGTCATACGTGTTCTTTTGTAATTGTCTTGTGTAATCATTCTCAAAAGCTTCCAACTAGAATTTGATATTATTTTCTTAATCTTTATTTTTCAATAATGTCAAATGGAGTAATGATCTGGGGTAACTCGTTTTTAAGAAAGGAAGTCTGTATTGCGCAGAAAGATTCAGTAAGAGTAATATGTGGTGCTCACCCACTATCTTCTTATAAACATACGTTCAAGGAATACGGCATTCTGATTGCTGTTTCGTAATATATTTATTCGTTATGAAGTTTTTTGTACATAATCAACTACAGTTCTAAAGGAGCAATGATGCACATAATTACAACACCAGTACGATAAATGACATCCATTATTCCACGTTAAGGTTGTCTTTAGCACAAAAAGGGGTCCACAATGCTGCAACAAAAATTATTGATGTCATGCCCAGTGATGTCAAACGTCCGGCAAGCATGAAAGTTAAATTTCGAAGCAAACCGAAAATTTTTCTTTTTAACAACTCCTTCTATTATTATAATGAGTAAAAGTTGGTAGGTGGGAATGAGGAATTACTAACTCACATCTGCAAATCTTTTTTTTTTTATTTTTGTAGAAAAAAATGTTCCGAATGTAAACATAGCCACAAATTAACTTGCGATGTGAATTTAAAACGATCCGTTGCACACCATTACGATCTACATTGCAAAATGACAAAATTATCCAAGCAACATGCAACAAATTAACTAACTAACCAGTAGAATAAACTTACTGTACCTGGTCCAAATGGTGGGGGGAAGAAGTCCACAATTTTTAGGATGGGAAAACACAATCGCTACTGAACAACATGCTGTGGGATCTCAAATTTAGTGTACAAAATATGAAAACAAGTCTGACATACTGTGTTAAAAAGGGATTCAGTCTTATATATAATTACCTTTCAGTTTGTCTCACAAACATCAGTGAAAATGGATCACATAACTGACGTTCCAGCAAATCGCAAGGGAGGAAGATACATACATATGTATCAGTATTTATGAAATGAAGAGAGAGAATTATTAGAAACAACACACACTAGATGGGACCCTTTCGCGTGTGACTCTATTTGAACCATAAATTCTAAACCGCTGTTGATGCAAGTTGGGAAATAAATAACATAATATTTTTAAATCCACAGAAACAGTAACAAAATTTTGAACAAGATTTTTTCTTCTTCCATGATATAAGTACGTTGATTATGGTCTTCTGATTAGCTCTGTGAGCCAAATGATGAATCATTTTTTATCTTAAATATTGGGTACTTGTTCGATAGCATGCTAAAACAATTTTTAATCTTTGGGTGTGTGTAAGTTGGGCAACTGCGGCCTTCTCCGCAGCCTATCTAGTAGTGTATCGCCAGCACTTCCTTCCAGCGACATTTCTGGATAACTTCTCAATTCAATAAGCCGGATACTTTAGGATATTTTATTTTATACCGAACGCTACCAGTGTCGGCAATTCATTTTGCCATCTTCAGGTCCCTTTATTATGCAGGAGCCTGAAGACGGCATGCAGGCTCCTGCATAATAAAGGGACCTGAAGATGGCAAAATGAATTGCCGAAACTGGTAGCGTTCGGTATAAAATAAAATAACATCAAAACTAGTTAGTGGTGGTGAGAAAATGCTCAAATAACTAAAAATCAACAGGACTGAAATCCAAAAGAAGTTCTATCGGTGTCCGCGCATTATTCGTAGACAGATTGCAGAATACGAATCAAGTCCAGCAGCAAGTTCATCATACTTCGTTCCAAATAATAACAAACAGTGTGCTGGTACATCACGTACAGAATAAACTTTAATTACTCCCGTGTGCTTACGTTTTATTTACTTCCATCTTCAAGTAAGGGCTCGTGTTTGAATGAAAACAGAAACGACTCGTGTCCCATGATTATATTAGAAGTGAAAATCTCAAACTTAGTTGTTCTAAGGAAAGCCAAGTCTGCTTTTCCTATTGCTATGTATCTCTGTTTCTTTCGCAGAGACAATAAATTATTTTTAATTCGAGTATGACTTTCTAATAACCATTTACGTTAGAAAATATATTTTCCTTATTTAATGGAAATTTTGAATGACTAATCTGTGGGGAGAAGAGGCTGAGAGTACTGATACCTCTTTGCCATCGTTTTACTTTGAACGCAACATCACTAAAGAAAAACAACGGAATGGGTATCCTGCCGTAACTTGAGAATGTTGATCTGTTTGTAAAGCTCCGACCGAAAATTCTAGAGTTTGTGATGTTATGGACTCACATAAAGAGTAAGATACTTGTACCAGAAGTTACATTTATCAGCGATTTCTTTTTGACCATCTGTCTTTATAATGTACACCTGAATATGTTTTCGATAGCCTGAACTGTGTGAGATAAAAGAAAGGATATAAATTAAAGCATTGCTAATGACTGGCGCTCCAGGAGGAACAATAATTAATCAAATATACAGAAAAAACCTTCGCTGCAGTAAGATATGTTCTGTGATGATATCTAATAACTCCTATTTATCGTGAAGAAGTGTCTTCCTCTGTGAAAATTAGTTAGACAGTGAAACGCAGCTGATAGGAAGACAGTTAATAGTTGAAAATACCTATGTCATACAAAGATTGTGCTTTCATATGACACGGTTCGAGACTGGCAGAATAATTTTGAACATAATTCTAGATCAAATAGAACCAGTCACGATATTAGGCCTATTTGACACGTTTGTGTATTTTGCTTTGCTAACTTTAAACCCTAAGCATGCTCATGAGTATTTGAGTCTAAATAAGTTGAATGTCGTTTGTCTTAACTAGTTGAGAATTTGGGAACATACACTTGAACACAAGCTGCCGCTAAAATAAAAGGGAAGAGAGTCGTGGTTATCACTTACGTGAAAACAAAAAGGACGCGAGAATTTTTTTGACAACTTGAAATATTCCCTCAGTTACGGTTAATTTGAGGTATGAGGCTCAATATTGAGAAATTCGTATCACATACATTTCAAATAGTTACCATGAATGTTTGACACGTCGGATTGATTGTTCTCGAAAATAAGTCGCATATTGCTTCGATAACAGCAACGATATATTGAAACAGAGCTGTATTTGATGTGTAGTGTAAAACGATTGAAGCTTCTCAGGCTATGAAATGTGGGAACATAGCAGGCCTTAAAACTGATTGAGATAGCACGAAATAGGAATACTAAACCACACGTCGACACATGTTAAGTGCTTTTGCTTTATCTCTCTGTTCTAAGCAAATGAAGGTCACGATTCAGTGTTCAACGCTTTGTTCTTTCCTTTTACCATGGCAAAAGTCACACACAGTAAGTGACGTACACAATGGGGAAGGAAATAAATTCATACGTATTTTGTGTAGCAAATCTGGAAATTTCAATGCTGCACTGCTTGAATTGTTCTTATTTGTAGACTGTGTGTAAGGTGAAAAAAATGTATGTTCTTCGAGGAAGAATGATCCACCCTGCTAAGCAAGAGTCCAACGATCAAATCTCCTGGTAGCAACGAGACAGCTGTAACACACATCAAACACGTTAACTGCTCCTTAGGTTTCTAAATATGATGTGCTTCGAACTAAATATATGTCCTCAGCAACTTGGAAAAGAAATAATGTCAAAAGTAACAAAGAAAAAGAAAACTAAAATCAGACTGCACAAAGATGCTCCATGGTTGCTTATATACAAAACCGTAATTTAAACAACAACGAAAGGATCCTATTGCCACGAAATGCCGTACTGGTATCAAGTAAATCAGCCAAAGAAGAAGTTCAGGATACGAACTGTAAACGTTATCGTTAAGGGACGGAAGAAAAGAAATGGTGAAATGCAACAGTATTGCGTCTTGAAAGAATGTGCCAATGAGAAGGTAATTAACAGAAAATTTTTGTGACTGAAGTACCAAAAGGAACGTAAAAACGACATGTCTTAAATATTTCTCCGCTCTATAATTTAAAAAAATACGAAAGTACGTTATTGTTTTAATGGAGAAGTGATTATGTCTGTGCTGTTTCGTATTTTCTCAAGCCTCGCAGAGATTCCTTGAGATGCGAATAAGTTCAGAAATGTCGTAGCGATTGTATCCAAAAAGAAAAAAAATTCACTGTTGATAGCGTTTTGAAATGGAAGTTTCACACGTGCAGAATAACTTAGAGACGAGCGCTGCGTAGTGGTAGCCGGCGATCAGTTTTTCACGGCATGCCGGCGCGCCGGACCGGTATTGTTCAGCGCGTTATTTTGCAGCGCCAGCGCCATCTGTTAGCGACCGGGAGAAGCGCGGCTGACCACTGGCCGGCACACGGCCTGTGGTATCCTGGCGCGTCTCAGTCGGCGGAGGGGCGCTCTGTGTCTCACGTCCACACGCGGATTCGTCTCACCGTCATGTGCCGTCAGTCGAGAAAGCAGTCCGTAATGGCACCTGCGACAGAATGGAATTTGAATGTTTAAGGCGTTGACTGCTCAGCGAAAATGCGGAACGGAAAAAGAACTAGAGAACAGTTTTACTTGCTCTGACTGTTGCTTAACTCCCTAAGTTGTTACCTAATTAAGGGGGGTAGGACGTCAAACGGGCCGACTTGGAGCAGGAGAGGCACCACAGGACATTTTAATTTCCACTGTCTATACTTTTACAAATAAATTCATAAAACTTTGTCAGCATGACCAGGAAGGATTCTGGATTCACACTCATATCAGTGGAAGTTTAAAAACATAACAAAATAAATTTTTTTACATGTGAAATTTCATAATTTTTTCACTTACTATTGGCTGCATTTGTTGCTATAGGTACATTTTTCTTCACAAGTAAGAGAGATTCTTTGATGAATTTTGCACAGCATACAAACCATACTTACAGGTGTATGAAACTCTAGAATTTTCCAAATCTATTAAAAACTGTGGTAAAAATTGAGATAATTAACTACAAAATTTGATTTTTTTCTAAACATAAAGTTTAAAACGTAAAAGCTCTTCATTTTTTTCATAAATTAAATAGATTCTAGAGTTTCAGACACCTGTAAATATGGTTTGTATGCTGTGCAAAATTCATCGAACAGTCTCTCTTACTTATGAAGAAAAGTGTACCTATAGCGACAAATGCAGCCAATAGTAAGTGAAAAAATTATGAAATTTCACATGTAAAAAAAAATTACTTTGTTATGTTTTTGAACTTCCGCTGCTACGAGTGTGAGTCCTGAATCCTTCCTGGTTATGCTGACAAAGTTTTATGAATTTACTTGTAAAAGTATAGACAGTGGAAATTAAAATGTCCTGTGGTGCCTCTCCTGCTCCAAGTCGGCCCGTTTGACGTCCTACCCCCCTTAAAACATCTGTAGCGGCGGATGCACACGCCAAAAAGTACAACTGAGATAATCACAGTATTACAGAATTTATTTAACATTCTCCGTATTACCGCAGAAATACGAGGAACAACTCCATTCCTTATGCAAGAGGCAACAAATATTATTATTCACGTCAGCATTCAGTAAGCAATTAAACATTTTTAGTGAAACGTCCCCTTTGAACAATTTTACACGACTGTCCTTAAACTGACGCACAATATTTTTTAGCGCAACGCAATCTGACTTTCAATAATCTCTACAAGAGAATGGCCCTGACTAACATTAACCTGTACTTTTCACAAATCACTTACCTCACAAAAATCTTGGTTACTCCCACTACTGCAATACAGCAAGCGCCACTACTGCCAGCTAAATAAAAGATTCAAACTATGGAAGGCACTAACTACTGATAGGGATAGTTAGCAAATGAAAGATATTAATAGAGAACAAACAATGTATTTACCTTGATATCATCATATATATATATATATATATATATATATATATATATATATATATATATATACAGAGAGAGAGAGAGAGAGAGAGAGAGAGAGCAGTTCATGACAAATTTCAAAACTCCGCCATCTCTCTCCCCACATCCACCACTGCTGGCGGCTCACCTCCAACTGCCAAAGCTACGCGCTGTTCACAGCCAGCTGCCTAACACTATAATGGCGAGTATTACAACAATGCAAAGCAGCCACAGACTGCACACAGCACAGCCAGTGATTTTCATACAGAGCGCTACGTGGCGTTACCAATAAAAAAACCTAAACAGCCTACTTACAGTAGGAATTGTTCGCTTAATCAATCAATTTTTAATGTTTGTGTATTAGCTAACACTGCATAAGACAAAGAACATATAATGGTATTGAGACTGAATGATTTGATAAAATCAGCCAGCCAGATGCAGGCATAAAAATTTAATAACAACCCTTGATCATGGTTTCAACAACTGTAAAATTGTATTCTTGAGAAATACATGGCCCTGTTGAGAAAATTTATATTTTCGATATAACGTGGCAGTTGAAATATTACAATTATTTGTACGCTATGCGAACATGTTTTCGCACAAGTACACCACCAACCGATCTATCCAAGTACGCCTCCAACCGATCTATCCTACTTCGTGCAGGGCGAACACTTTGTCGGGGCCTCATGGCAGCAGTCAAATAGGAGTCTTTTCACTATCTTTTAATTACATGTACATTTTGATGTGAACAACTCTACACTTAGCCCAGCTCCAATTGGAATGTTTTTAATGGATTTTTTTTTATTTTACTGATGGTCACACATATCATGTTACTTGACATGAGCTACTTTTGCATCTAAATTTGTTGTCGCCAATATAATTTTACTTGTAAGCAATTATTGTTCATTATATTGTTATCCGGGGGTCTTGTGCATCCCTCTCACCTTTGTAATTCCTTTTAATTATGGTGTAAAAAGTTTCCTCAATAGCTCCATGTACTTCTGAAGAGGACAATTTTACAATTTTTGGGTCAAGGGTTGTTAATAAACGCCTACAGCTGCAACTAGTTGGCTCATTTTTTCCAACCGTTCAATTACACTAACCATTGCTGAACGTCAGTTATGTTCAAAGTTTTGATACTGAGATTTATATTGAAGAGTATTCGGCTACCGTTTCATAGGACAATATTAAGTACAGAAAATATCGTCTCTCTTATTTGAAAACGACACAGTTCATTTTGAGTAATTCGGATTTAGTTTGTCCCTACGTTTTTTCTTTGTAGAAAAAATTGGTCTTCCTTGTGACGACTGACTTAGTACGAAACTTTCGAAATTTCATTTGGTTTTATCGAAATTTTTTACCACGTGTCTCTGCTGGCGCCTCCAGGGGAAGTACTCTTGTGTAAAAGGCTGATGCGCTTACAAAATGGCGCATTTAATACAGCAATGAAACTAAATTTTTTAGTACTCACGGCTTAGAATTACTTTGCTTGCATGTTTTCACATGTGCCCCTCAGGTAATCAATCTGTTACTAACGCATAGAATAATGACGTGACTAGTTTTAATTGTGTTCATGTTGTTTACAGGGAAAAAGCAACAGTCCCTTATTTCCGCAATACTTCTTTTGACATATTATTTGGCTTGAAGTAGTTACGTGAACTATAAACACGAGGCTGATTTGATGAGTGTGGCAAAAAAGAATACTTGTTTCGTAAACTACTGTCCTCAGTTTCAACATAGTCTCCATTGAGGAGTATTGTATACTTGGTCCAGCGATTCTCCAGCTTCTTCATCTCATCGAAAAAATAAGTTCTGTCAAACTCTGGAAAATAAAAGTTGACTGCAAATACCACTTCCTCATTTGATGAAAGTTTCTTCCGAACGAACAAAAGTTTCAAGTTAGGGAACTGGAAAAAGTCACTTGGGGCTAAATATGGTGAATTGGGTGGATGAAGAAACAATTAAAAGCACAATTCATTCACTTTCGCCATTGTCATCTCTGATGTGTGGGATGGTGCTCATCTTATCAGCTGACAAAATGGCCTTTACCTTTTTCGATAGACTTCCATCAGTCTTTGCCAATCGTTTTGAGTTTGGTGTGTAAGAATGGGTCCAGGTTTCATCAACTCACAAACCAGTACAAAAAGGCTTGCGGATTGCGATTAAACATCGTCCGACGTTGGCTGAAATGTTGTGCCGGATGCGCTTTCGGTCCACTGTGAGCGATAGCAACACCCACCCCCGCATACAGCTTCTAAAAAATGGCTCTGAGTACTATGGGACTTAATATCTGAGGTCATCAGTCCCCTAGAACTTAGAACTACTTAAACCTAACTAACCTAAGGACATCACACACATTCATGTCCGAGGCAGGATTCGAACCTGCGACCGCAGCAGCCGCATGGTTCCGGACTGAAGCGCCTAGAACCGCTCGACCACAGCGGCCTGCTGCAGCTTCTCCGTAGCTAATTCTGCGTGCAGGATTTTATGCAGCCGCTCATTTGAGATGCCTAAAGTGTCAGAAATCTGACCAAATTTTATTCGACGGTCTTGCATTACCGTATCATGAATTTTGTCAATAGTTTCCTTCGTGGTGACCTCAATCGGACGGCCGGAGTACCGTTCGTCTTCTTTTACATTCATTAATCCAGAAGTAAACGGTCTTAGGTAATGGTGCTAAATCCACATGAACTTCGTCCAGTTCTGTTTTGATTTGCGCGGCAGTCCAATCCTTCAGAGAAGAATGCTTTATAACAGCAAGGAACTCGGTTTGTCTCCAGTTTCAATCGCAGTCGACACACTGATCAATTCAGAGGGCTGTCGACAAGAGCGTGCGCAGTACATCTCTGAAGTTATTTGAAAGAATGATTCTCGGAATAATCAAGCTTACTAACCATGAAGGCACAGCAAAACTGTTCCATTCTTCTATTGAAATTTTCTAGATTTAGAAAACCACCCATTCGTTGTGGCGAACAACAGTAAATAGGGGAAATATTATGCTCCTTGTCTATGTTTTTCTCCTTTACTCTCTCTTTTTTTTTTTTCTTTTTTTCTGGGCGGGAAAGCTGCATCAGGGAAGGCGAATGGAAGACTTAGTCTTACAAGGGTCTGGGCAAATGCAATGCATTTGTAAATGAAATCAAATACGTTAGTGTGACACATTCTGTACTACTGCTGCATTGATTGATTTGCTTTTCAAGTAGGCGTGACACAGATATCGAACACATTAAGACCTGTCGTGATGGATCGTAACAGGTCGGTGTACTCCATACAAATAGGGGACTCAAATGGGAATCCATTGAAGTGGGCGTAGTTCTTGCGAAATCCTATGGGGTGAATTTAGAGTTAGTGTATTCAAAGAATATTGTGAGACCATTATGCTGCCACATTCGTACATTTCGCCTGGGGATCATGACAAGAAGAGGCATAGAGTCACTTCTCAGTCGCATGACACGTGAATGGGATAATAAAAAGAAAAACCGAAGTTATTGGTATTATGTATCCTCCGCCACGCACTTGTAGAGTATGTATAAAGAGGAAACATGACCACAGAAGAGGTAGGTTGCTAGGACAGTTCTCGAGATAGCAATAAATTTTCAATTTGGTGACGGAAGTGTGTTGAGGGGAGGGTGGTGGTAAAAATTGTTGAGGAAGAGCAAGATGAATGCTGGCAAATGGATGTAGGTTGCGGCAGATATGCAGAGATGAAGAGGCTTCAAAAGGATAGAGTAGCGTCGAGAGTTGTTTCAAACCAGTCTGCGGACGGAAGACCACAACAGCAACATATGTAGCCGGGATGTACATATAGATGTAGTGGATCGCCCTACAATGACAATCAGACATAAATCGGTACATGCGGCTCGTCCGCCAGTTTTGACAAGGAATGTTTTGCAGTTTTCTTGAAATTATTCAACACAAACGATCGAGGAAAACGAAGAAATTTAAATCTCCAGGGCTTTCTGTTTCCTACTAACGACAGTCATCCAAGAAATTAGATTAAGCTCTTCGTTAATGGGACGTCCTTCCCGAAATTCCATTTTTCCAATAATGTTTATCACTTTCATTAAGTATAATACAGCAGACAGTTGGATGCGATATGAGAACGAATATTGCAAAAGCAAGCATTGTTTATTTTCCAGTCATCAGCAGATGAGCTGTTGACCAACAGGTCAGAACGTCTGATTCCTACTGGAAAAGAATTGTTTGTTGTCGTCAATGTAGATATATGGCTGCGAACAGTAATGTAGGATTCGTGCATACGAATGCAAATATCTAAAAAGACAACGAACTGCCCTCCATCACACTTGAGAAGCAAGTACAGTATGTAGGAGTAGAACCACTGTAACGTCTGTTTCTATAGCTAAATTCCATGCACTATGGATGTTCTGCGAAGTATTCGGCAGGTGACTTGAAGGTAAGCGCTAGGCGATTGAAGTTACTTAAATTAATGTAGATAAATAATAGGAAATTGTATTTTATTAGGTACTGGAAATTTGTCTTAGGGATCGCTGCGATTAGATAACATTGCGTAGCATTTCCAATCAGTCAGGATGAAGATTTGTTGGTCATTTGTATCCGATTCATTATTGGGTTTTGTATGATCCCCCTCAGCTTGCTTATTGCCACCTAAATTACACCCTCAACGGTTCAACGCGCGCAAGGCAAGAACTGAGCTTTTCTCTCACACAGGCGTAACCATTCTCGAGGTTGGTGATCATCGATTAAGTAGGACTAGTAGCTGCCCGCTGTGGCCGAGTGGTACTAGGCACTTCAGTCCGGAACCGCGCTGCTACTACGGTCGCAGGTGCGAATCCAGCTTCGGGCATGGATGCGTGGGATGTCCTTAGGTTAGTTCGGTTTAAATAGTTCTAAGTGTAGGGGACTGATGACCTCAGATGTTAAGTCCCATAGTGCTCAGAGCTATTTGAACCATTTTAGGACTAGTACCAGCATGAAATCAATACACGGAATAAGTATTCAGCCATTCCATATCACGTCGCAGTTATATCGTAATTTTATAGAATCACAGTAGTTCAGCACTGCTTCAGTTAACTCGCGAACCATTATACACTGATCAGTCAAATCATTACGACCACCGTCCATCGCTACGTTGGATGCCGCCTGGTGGCGTGACGGGCACGTGACGCCGTAACAACAGCACGTAAGCGGAGCAGACACGGGAGGGAATCGCCGTAGCGAAGATGTAGGCCACAAATACGAAAATCCATTGAGATAAGCGGCTTTCACAAACGGCAGATTGTTACTACGCAGATAATGTTAATGAGTATTGCGAAACCGGTAAAGCTGGTCGAATGTTCACGTGCTACTGTCGTGAGCATCTATGGAAAGAGTTAGGACAGCGCTAAATTGTACGACGTCCACGGCTATTCGCAGAACTTGGGGTTCGGAGGCTTGTCTGCTCTGTAAAGTAGGATACATGATGACCTGTGGCATCTCTGCCGAAAGAGCACAATGCTGGGGCAGGCACAAGTGTTTAGGAGCACATCATTCATCGTGCTTTACTGAACGCGAAGCTTCGCAGCATACATGTTCACTTGTTGACCCAACGAATTACGATTCGAACGTCGATCAATGGAGACGGGTCTGCTCTTCGGGAGAATCGCATTTTTGGTACAATAGTCCGATGGACATGTTCACAAACGCCGTTATCGAGAAAATCGGCGGCCCGAAACGTGCAGCGTGCTACGGACGGAGGCTGGTGGTGTAAGTAGGCTCTATAGGTTTTTATGTTGGTAACGCCACGTAGCGCTCTGTATGAAAATCACTGACTGTGCTGTGTGAAGGCTGTGGTTGGTTTGCATTGTTGGAGTAATATTCGCCATTGTAGTGTTGGACAGTTGGCTGTTAACAGCGCGTAGCGTTGCGCAGTTGGAGGTGAGCCGCCAGCAGTGGTGGATGTGGGGAGTGAGATGGCGGAGTTTTGAGAGAGGACGGTCTGGACAGAAGCAGTAAATTTGTAAGACTGGATGTCATGAACTGATATATATTATGACTTTTGAACACTATTAAGGTAAATACATTGTTTGTTCTTTATCAAAATCTTTCATTTACTAACTATGCCTATCAGTAGTTAGTACCTTCAGTAGTTAGAATCTTTTATTTAGCTGGCAGTATTGGCGCTCGCTGTATTGCAATAGTTTGAGTAACGAAGATTTTTGTGAGGTAAGTGATTCATGAAAGGTATTGGTAATTGTTAGTCAGGGCCATTCTTTTGTAGGGATTATTAAAAGTCAGACTGCGTTGCGCTAAAAATATTGTGTGTCAGTTTAGTGTTGATCAGAATAGGTAAAGAGCAAAATGTCTGAGTACGTTCAGTTTTGCTCAGCTGTTTGAAAATCAATAACGTAAGGGGTTTACCAGCACAGTAATTCATAAACTTTTCTAAGGAGACGTTTCAGTGGTAGCAGTATTATGCTACGGGAGACATTCTCCTGCGCTTGCATGGGACCTGTGGTAATAGTCGAAGGCACGCTGACAGCTGCGAAGCACCTGCTTCCCTGCATGCTTTTGACTTCCCCAACGGCGATTTCATCTTTAAGCAGTATAAATGTCCGTGTCTCGGAGCAAGAACCGTGCTACAGTGGTTGAGAAACATTTTAGTGGACTCACGCCAATGTCTCAGGGTCCAAATTCACCTGAAGTAAATTCTATGGAACCAACTTGGGTCATTATCTGGCGCCATCAGCATGTACGAAAATCGGTGGCCCGTTATTTACGTGAATTACATGACCTGTGCGTAGACATCTAATGCCACATACCTGCACAAACCTACTAACAAACTATCGGGTATCTGATAGAATCAGTGATGTATTTTGTTCCAGAGACGGATCAACACGCAGTGAAGCAGGCGCTCATAACGTTTTAGCTCACCAGTGTAGAACATATCTTTATCAACTTCATTAACTGATCCCACTTGCTTATGACACAGTAGTATGTACAGTGCAGTTATCGGTTGTAAATTTTGATTTGCTAGTAACTGACGACCGTTCACCGTAGAGGTCGTTAGAATCAAAGTATCAGTGAACTACCGCCGGCCGAAGTGGCCGTGCGGTTAAAGGCGCTGCAGTCTGGAACCGCAAGACTGCTACGGTCGCAGGTTCGAATCCTGCCTCGGGCATGGATGTTTGTGATGTCCTTAGGTTAGTTAGGATTAACTAGTTCTAAGTTCTAGGGGACTAATGACCTCAGCAGTTGAGTCCCATAGTGCTCAGAGCCATTTGAACCATTTTTTGAACTACCTATACTGGTAAAGCCTGAGATGATTAAGGTAAACCATGAGAAACCTGAACCACACTTGAAATTCACTGCTTGCGAACTTGAATCCAATGTGAGAACCATTCCATCAGCTTTTCTTTATTGATTACGAAAATGAACTACCTGTTTTATTACTCTTCAGCCAGTCCATGCTGAAACTGAACAGTGCGGAACTCAACACCAACTTAAAAGACTGTACACTGTTTTGGAAGACACAACATACCTTCTACGTGATTGCTGAATGTGACGCCGTGCAAAGCTTTAGCGTTGAAGTCTTGTCGTGGAAACACTCCGAACTTCTGTTGCTACGTTCCGTATTACAAGGTGTGTAATACGAAATGTTATGCGAACGCCTGCAATGATTGTATTTTGTTGGTATTCTTATTCTTTTGTTAGTACGTTGAAAAATGAAAGAAAAAGACAGTTGCTCGAAAGTGGAACGTAACATGCAACAGAGAAAGAAGAAGGTAAAGCTGCCATCAAACCGGAGACTGATTTAACCACCACAGTGCTTTCCTAAGTGTGGTCCTCCAGGATCTGATGTGCTCTTGCTATCGTCCGACCTCTGAACTGTCTTACCCAGCAATCTACCTGGGACCTGCAGTTCGGCGTGTGTTCCGAATAGCGGACATACAACATAGACATAAAAAAAGCGTTACCTGAATTTCAGCTGACACTTCCTGAAATGTCTTGCTGCAAATGTGAACACAATTTATACGAAATTAGAGAGCAATCAAAACAAGCAACGTGGTTAAGGATTACAGACCATTAACAAAGCAAAATGTTTGTGATGTTGTTAACTGTGGGTCTCTTTCCATAAGTAAGGTGTTTCATACATGACACATTTTTTAAAATGCAAAAATTAAGTCAAAATGCATCTCATAAAAAAAATTCTTTTTTATTTTCATCTACATACGCTACTGTTTAATTGCGGAATATTACATCAGGCTAATGAATAACTCCGCTTTCTGGCCAGGCAGTTACTCGGTCTCAGTACACGTTGAATTTCGTCCATAAATTGGAGAACCGTTCGTGGTTTGTTTACGTAGATCTTCGCCTCCAGATAACACCATAAAAAGGAGTCACGTGGAATAAGGTCACAAAATATGGGAGGGAGGTAATTGCAAGTCGCCACCAAGTGAGATCACGGACAGAGAATTTTTCATGGAGTAGGTTTATTGACTCGTGGGATGTGTGACAGGTAGTCCTGTCTCGCTCAAAATGCATATTGGTTGTATCCACTTCATCCAGAGCTGGCCAGAAGTTGTTTCTGACCATTTCACGACAAAGCTCACCGTTAACTGCTGCTGCATTACCGTCGAAATCTTCAAAAATAGAGGGGGCCCAACTCACCACTTGTCCGTAAGCCACACCAGACTGTGGCTGGCAGTGCATGCATGTGGCTCTCTTGGATCACCCTAGGGTTTTCTTCACAACTACGGCAGTTTTGTCAGTTAACGAACCCACACAGAGTAAAATGTGCCTCGTTGCTGAAGATCATTCTTTTTACAAAAATTGTGGATTTAAGATATTGCAGTAATTGAATTTTGTATGTGTGCATATGCAGATCATTTTTCAAATTTCTTTGGAAAGAGGCTGTTGAAACTCCCAATCGTCGAGAATGATCTTGAAGCGACTTGTGAGAGCTCACAGCCACACTACCCTGTACCAATGTAATGGTTTGTTCCGTACGGTTTCGCCCGGGCAATTTTATGGTTGCAACGGACCCTGTTACCTCGAATTTCTGTTGTTCCTGTAGGTGCATTAATATATCCGAAGACACAGCGAAGTCTACGAACAGTCTCTGCATAGATCTCGCAGGTTCTGCAATGGGTTTTCGCAACCATAGCACGTTCCTCCCTTGTGAACCGCTCCATGGCAACTGAGATCCTGAAATACACATACAACGATTGATCAAGTAATCGCAATAACAATCGATGTTACAAACTTGAAAAGAAAATTTCACCTCTCAGTTTAAATATTGGGTAATATATGAAAGACCCTTTACATACACCCTTTCCATACTGATAGAAAGGATTAGCATCATGTAGGAAAAATAATTTTTTGGCTAACCTACAGAAGGGAATAGAACTGATAAATGACTTTATAATTAGTGACGGGTTGGACTGTGAGTGCACAAGTCGCAACTGTTTCTTTGAATGTTTAGAGTCGTCATTCCATCCACCAAATGCAAGACATTGAACTTCTCTTTGTGTCGTTTATAAACAAATACCAGTACCGTATCATTTGCTGATCTGAGTTACGGCATTTGGTGGGTCAGCAAGGACGGCGTTGGCGTCTTTATCCACTTAAATGGATCGGATCTTTCCGATGTGCAGTACACAGGTTGGTTGATTAGCAAAATACAACATTGGAAGAAACTTATGATGTTTTCATTCACACAGTTTCTCTTTTCTTCCGACCGTTATAACAGCAGATGAAAATTGAAGTCGATAGTTTGACCGTGGCAGATAGACAACCATAACGGTCGCAAAGCACATTGTGAAGTTCATCGAAACATAACTGAATCCAGCAGAAGCCCTCCTCCACTTCTGTAAATGGTGTCAAACTATATTGCTTCCAACGAAAATTACTTTGGAAGAAAGACAGCTGAGCTGTTGGTGTCATCTATCCTATTTGACTTACGGCAGTACATAGGGATTTCATAAAGTACGTTACACGAGTCATCTTACGCTGAGACCACTGCGCAACAGGAGTGGCGCGTTGTCAGTAGAGAATATACACTCCTGGAAATGGAAAAAAGAACACATTGACACCGGTGTGTCAGACCCACCATACTTGCTCCGGACACTGCGAGAGGGCTGTACAAGCAATGATCACACGCACGGCACAGCGGACACACCAGGAACCGCGGTGTTGGCCGTCGAATGGCGCTTGCTGCGCAGCATTTGTGCACCGCCGCCGTCAGTGTCAGCCAGTTTGCCGTGGCATACGGAGCTCCATCGCAGTCTTTAACACTGGTAGCATGCCGCGACAGCGTGGACGTGAACCGTATGTGCAGTTGACGGACTCTGAGCGAGGGCGTATAGTGGGCATGCGGGAGGCCGGGTGGACGTACCGCCGAATTGCTCAACACGTGGGGCGTGAGGTCTCCACAGTACATCGATGTTGTCGCCAGTGGTCGGCGGAAGGTGCACGTGCCCGTCGACCTGGGACCGGACCGCAGCGACGCACGGATGCACGCCAAGACCGTAGGATCCTACGCAGTGCCGTAGGGGACCGCACCGCCACTTCCCAGAAAATTAGGGACACTGTTGCTCCTGGGGTATCGGCGAGGACCATTCGCAACCGTCTCCATGAAGCTGGGCTACGGTCCCGCACACCGTTAGGCCGTCTTCCGCTCACGCCCCAACATCGTGCAGCCCGCCTCCAGTGGTGTCGCGACAGGCGTGAATGGAGGGACGAATGGAGACGTGTCGTCTTCAGCGATGAGAGTCGCTTCTGCCTTGGTGCCAATGATGGTCGTATGCGTGTTTGGCGCCGTGCAGGTGAGCGCCACAATCAGGACTGCATACGACCGAGGCACACAGGGCCAACACCCGGCATCATGGTGTGGGGAGCGATCTCCTACACTGGCCGTACACCACTGGTGATCGTCGAGGGGACACTGAATAGTGCACGGTACATCCAAACCGTCATCGAACCCATCGTTCTACCATTCCTAGACCGGCAAGGGAACTTGCTGTTCCAATAGGACAATGCACGTCCGCATGTATCCCGTGCCACCCAACGTGCTCTAGAAGGTGTAAGTCAACTATCCTGGCCAGCAAGATCTCCGGATCTGTCCCCCATTGAGCATGTTTGGGACTGGATGAAGCGTCGTCTCACGCGGTCTGCACGTCCAGCACGAACGCTGGTCCAACTGAGGCGCCAGGTGGAAATGGCATGGCAAGCCGTTCCACAGGACTACATCCAGCATCTCTGCGATCGTCTCCATGGGAGAATAGCAGCCTGCATTGCTGCGAAAGGTGGATATACACTGTACTAGTGCCGACATTGTGCATGCTCTGTTACCTGTGTCTATGTGCCTGTGGTTCTGTCAGTGTGATCATGTGATGTACCTGACCCCAGGAATGTGTCAATAAAGTTTCCCCTTCCTGGGACAATGAATTCACGGTGTTCTTATTTCAATTTCCAGGAGTGTATGTTCCTGGTTTGCTGCACACACGGTTCTGCTGCGGTACAAATGTCAAATGTGTGTGAATTCCTAAGGGACCAAACTGCTAAGGTCATCGGTCCCTAGACTTCACACCACTTAAACTAACTGACGCTAATAACAACACACACACCCATGCCCGAGGGAGGCCTCGAACCTCAGGCGGGAAGGGCAGCGCAATCCATGACATTGCGCCTTAAACCGCGCGGCCACTCTGCGAGGCGCTGCGGCACAGACAACAGGTCCTTCACCATGTGCGAGTGAAATGGCACAGCAACTGGAAGCGTACTCCAAAGTCTGTCGGTCAGTACGATTCTTGTTGGCAAAGCTTGTACATTGTACACAGATTCGTCGCAAAATTCTGATAGTATGTGGTCCAAAATCAGAGTCGCGTTCAGCTGTAGTGAAGTGGTTCCCACAATTTGACCAAAGCCGCACAGATGTTGATGATGCTAATCTGTAAAGAAGACCATCGATGTCGACAGCAGACGACAACGCGCGATCAGTCGATGTACTGATTCACAGCAACTGGCGGGCATTGCTACATTGCTCATCAGATGGGCGTCTCGGTAGGCAGTGTTCATTCCATCTTCCGAGATTCAGTGTCAGAAACTTGTGTTCACGCTGGGTTCTGCGATCACTGTCACATGCACACAAAGGCGCTATATGTGTGACTTCTTTGTAGTTTCTTGAGCGTTACTCCAGGGAAGGTCTACTTGACCGCGCGCTTTCGTCAAAAATTGCGATTTAGCCAGTTCCCTACCCATTACTGCGGCCGTCGGCTCGTTAGCTTCGAGTTTAGATGTGAGTGGACCGGCAACGCATGTGTTGTTATTCCAGAGCTCCTATAATGTGAGTGGCGTCGTTTTGAAAGTCGCTCGAGGTCATTTTCACTGCACTACGTTGTTTGTGTAATTTTTTCTGCAATTACTTTCCTTAAATATTCTCGATTTTTCAATTTCACAGTTTTGGAATATGGCAGAACCTAGTAATTCTACAGGTAAAGGATCTGATGCAAGTAGCACGCAACGTGTGAACACTTCATACCGAAAATTTGAGGAAACTGTCACTAGATCGTCGGATCAGACGACAGTGACTGTCACACCAGTCCTGAATAAACTGAACCCATTGTGAGTGAGCATGACACTTTGTCAGACCAAAGTGCAACAGAAAATTAAACTTTCATACTGAAAATTTGAGGATATTTTGATGACGAAGTTCTCAATCACATCCTACTATGGACAAATGCTAAGATAGATTGCATCAGGCAGAAGTACTCTGACAAAAGCAAAGCTGAACTTCAGAACCTGGATTTGGAAGAACTTTTGGATTTTTTTAGGACTTCTGATATATTTTTCTGTCTTTAAATCCAACCACTGGAATGTAAATTATATATTTGCAACTGATGGTTCACGTCGGGAAATTTTCAAATGTGTCACGCCTTGGAACCATTTCCTAATGTTGTTGAACTGATTACAGTTTGATGACTTTCGAACTAGAAAAGAGAGTCTCAAAGTTGAAAAAATGGCAGCAGCCTCTTTCCTCTTTAGAAAAATTGTGGAAAATTCCCAAAAATATTTCAATTTAGGCACATGTGCTACTGCAGATGAGCAACAGTTTCCCTCCGTGGTAAATGCACATTTGCGGTCTACATGTCAAAGAAGCCTAGTAAATACCGTTTAAAAATAATGTCTTTGTGTGATGCAACGACCAGTTACTTTCATAATGGGCATATGTACACTGGGAAAGCCTCTGATCGCGATACTTTGGCGTACAATGATAAGAAACTGATGATACCAATGCAGTCTCTGTTCCGATTGTGTAAACCAATCTATCGCAGTAATCTCAACATTACTGCTGACAATTGGTTCAGCTCAATAAAGGCCGTAGAAGAGCTAAGGAAACGCGGATTGGCTTTTGTTGGAACTCTAAAAAAGAATAAAAGAAAGATTCCACAAGCCTTTCAACCAAATAAGCATAGACTAGTTGGTTCGTCTTTGTACGTTTTTACACAAGGCACCAGTCTGTTGCCGCATGTGCCAAAGACAAACAAAGCGGTTCTTCTTGTCTCTTCCATGTGTCATATCCCCGCTGAGTATTGACTTCTCAGAAACCAGAAATATACTACAACGCCACCAAAGGATATGTCGATGAACTGGACAAAATGTGCTCCATATACTCCTGCAGTCGAAGAACTCGACGTTGGCCGATGTGTTTATTCTACCGTTTGGATATCAGCACACTAAATGTTCTTCAGAAGAGTGGATCAGATGAAGCTCCTGTCGAAAGCAGTGTCTTCCTGAAAGAGCTGGCCCGTAGTCTTTTGCTGAAACATTTGCAAAAGCGAGCTCAGAACCCACGACTTCCGCAGGAGTTACGACTAATGACCCAACGGATTTTAGGCCCCGATGCTCCAACAGAAGAAGCAGTGGAAACAGAATTAGGTCATAGGAATAGGAAAACTTACAGAATCTGCTCAGCCAGCAAGAAAAGGAAGACTTCGCACGTTTGCTACATCTTCAAGAGACCAATATGCATACAGGGCTGTTCCCAGATCTGCAAGCACTGTCGTGAAAAATTGTGATTTGGAGGGCTCTTATTTTCATGACGTATTTTTTCAAGTTAAAAACACTACATTCTTTGTTCCATTAGTTATTCAAGAAGAAATACAAAATCTATCGAAGCATTAATTTAGTTATTAGTTTATGAATAACATATACATGTATTTGTTTAAGAAATGAACAGTAAACATATCTGAATGCCGGTTTATCAATAATTATTTAATGTTAATGTTTAGCATTTTCATATTTATTTACATTGTCTCGTCATTAAAGACTCTGCCACATGCAAAACTGAGAATTTCAAAGGGATTCAAATTCATAACATTACACCCGCCTGGAACTAAGAGGTCAGATTGACCGCACCACGGTGTTAGTGTCCCATGTTTGCCACTACATCAGTTAAAGGTTAATATGAGTCTCAAAGACTCCCACTTCCGTTCATCCATGAGTACCATGGAGCGCACTGTTTGACCCCGCTATCCTTGGCTTACGGAACTGATTGGATGCCCATTCATGCTGATACTTAGTCAACAGAATACGGAAATACGGAATATCGGACCGGATGTTTTACTGATTTCAGAACTTCCTGGCCGATACAACTCGGCAAGTCCTCTTTAATGGCCGAAATCGTCAGAGTCTTAACTGTTCGTAAATGAAATGCAGGATGGCATCGAAAGCTCAGTTGTGCTGATCGTGACAGATGCTGTAGTACACAGAAAAGTTGCAACGACAGAGATCTATAGTGAAATGCAGGACAACGCGCAGGGGATCGAAGGTTGGTGTAGATATTGGACGTTGACCCTGAATACGAACAAATGTAACGCACTGCTGATAAATCACTGCAAACATAAACAGATGTAAAATATATAGAAGAAACCAGGATGAACCGTTTCAGCACTTATCGATTTTGCACATGGTTACACTCTTTGACGATTACGTAGCAACGGCTTCACAGGTAGCGCACCAGAGGGCGTGCACTACGGGTTCTGAGCCTTTTACAGGCGAACCGGGCTCTCATGGTGGAGTCTCGATTTGGCGATCAAGAAAGAGGTTTCCGGCTGACAACGACAGCGCCATCTCGACTCCCAGCTGAGTGCAAGATGTCGTGGTCGGGGCCTATGCGGGCGTGCGGACAGGAAGCGAAATGGGCAGTCGTACATCGGGAGAAAGAATCTCCGGGTCCCTGGGTACGACGAAAGGAAGATTGGTGTGCTATGTGCCACTTGGGACAACCCCTGTTCAACCAAAAAGAACACTGCCTGTTGTGCACTTCTCCCACGGAGCTGACTTTAGTTCAAATGGTTCAAATGGCTCTGAGCACTATGGGACTTAACATCTGATGTCATCAGTCCCCTAGAGCTTAGAACTACTTAAACCTAACTAACCTAAGGACATTACACACATCCATGCCCGAGGCAGGATTCGAACCTGCGACAGTAGCAGTCTCGCGATTCCGGACTGACGCGCCTAGAACCGCACGGCCACCGCGGCCGGCAGCTGACTTTAGTATACGGTTCAATCTGTTTAGTACTATTTACCGGATCTTGCTTCTCATTGAGCTGAGCTTAGTTTAGTTACTCGATTCGAACAGACTTTGAAAAAGTGGATTATTCATTCTTTCCTGTTAAATCACTTCCTTCCATTAATTTGTTCTTGTTATTACGAGGCGGAACTAAATGCATCTGACTTACCCTTTAAATTGCACATTTTATTGGTCTAAGTACTAGGGTGGACAGGGAAAATCAGTTTAGGTGGCATAGCTGGTCCGATCTTGCTCACTGAACGCGTATCATTTTAAGATTTTTATTATGTGGAATTTTTTTGTACCTCGTCTTTGTTATGCTGTATGTTCTGTATATTATTAAACTTCCGTGTTTAACGCTGTTTCTTCCATTACATGTATTTGCAAATGTGAATAAGGACTACCATCAGCTGTAGAATGGAATGACGACAATGAAAATTTCTGCTGGACCGGGGGTCGAACCTGGATTTCAGGCTTATCGGCTTACCATTTGGCTATCCGTGCATGACTCAGGGCCAGAATCAAAGTTCCATATGTCGTCAACCATGCGTCTGATTCTTGCAAGTTCTGAATCTATCTGTATTACAGTTCAACCAGGTTTACCAGGAGTTGTTATTCGTGGTTTGTTATTGAAAAGGTACTTGCTATTGCAGTCTCATACAAATTCTATTGTTTGATTTGTTTTCATTCTTACTTGTGCGGTGTTGATAATTTATGAATATCATGAAAGGTAATTTTGAATATATTTCTGGGAGCATGCCGTGCAGTGTGTAATTTGGGGAACTTTGAAGAACTGCCCACTTTGTGAATTAGTTATTGTTTATTTGTTAAATGTAGTTGATTTATATGTTTTAGAATCAGTAGGAACAGCGGTGTTTGGGCGGATCCTATAGAACGGCGTGTGTCCAGTGCTCTGACCTGCTACAGAATGTGTGTCCAGCCCACATTCGGTTGACTGTAAAAGAAAGCTAACTGCGCATCTGCTGTCATTTATAATTGTATTCTAATCTTTTGGCCATTTCTGTATTTCGTTATTTTTCATGATCGCAGTGCTAGTTTATTTTAATAAAACTGTTGTTGTGCGAATTATGCTTATTTGACGGCCTTTCCCTACCGATCCCCAAGCACCTTGCTCACAGGCCATTTCACTAGAACGTAGAACGAATCCGTGACACTGGTTGTGGGGTAAGGAGATGCTAGGCTGTACGTATGTTGAGAAAACGCAACCCATCCAGGGAAGAAGTGGCTCACTTGACACTCTCTAGACAAATTCTCGAGTATTGCTTGTCAGTATGGAACTCTTGAATGAAGAGCACCGTGCCTCGTCGAGGAGTAGTTTTAATAGATACGAGGGAGATACGGAGATGCTCATCGGAGTCTCATGGTATACGCTGCTAGGGAGGTGTAGTATTTCGCGGAGAACGTTACTGTTAAAATTTCTCCTATTTGTTATTCGTTGGACTGTGTAGACTCGCCGCCTCTGTTTTGCCACATTCGTACTCTCTCATAAAAGTAGGATGCAGGGTGGTTGAGTACCTCACCAATAAGTGTCACGCATACGACGTAGCTTTTTATCGAGGAACATATGTTTTTAGCTCATTGTTTACGAGATGCAGATGAAAAGCCTGTCAGAGATGTGACGATAATTAGAACAACGAGCAAATTATAATTCAATAAAACCATATTCAACAGACGTTCAGGCAGCTTACCTTGAGGTTCATTACATTCTTTACACTTTTGCAGCGATGATCGGCGAACTCTGTTGAACATGGTAGCCTTCTGTTTCGTATCGTGAAACGTGTCATTGATTCGGGTAATCAGTTCGGCGCTGTTAACAAATGGAATAATGTAGGCCATACTCTCAACATAGTCTCAAAGGTAAATTGATCGTTTTTGCTTTAATTTATTCGCGGCAATAGAATCAAATTACAACCTAAAATATGAAAAAGGAAGTACAAGTTGTAGTATTGGAACAGTTATACACTTTTTGCACTTAATACACTAGTTAGTCTAGTTTATCCTAGAAGGGTGCTACGACAGTTGCACTGAAAAGACCTCGTGGCTGCATTTGATATGCGGATCAATGTAGGAAGAGTCTACATGTATTGGCCTGTCTGAATTTCATCACAGTTGTACATCTCACACGATAATGGGTATCACCATTTCAAGCAATTTGCTTGCGATCTTGTTGTTCCTGTGCTGATCTGTTAAGGAATTTTCAGACTTCCCAGATTTCGTTGTGGTCAGAGGCTAGTTCTTTTTCATTCAGTGCTATTTTCAAGTTAGCGACATCTCATATTAAAGCTGACTTTGGTGTTGGTAGTCTTCGAGTTCTCTGAGGAAACGTGGACATTACATGAGATGAATGCACTGGGTATGCAACTGGTACTTTCCGGCCTTCCCCAAAGTTGACAAAGTCGACAGATAGGTTCATTCAGTAACACTGAAAGGTGTTGATGGATGCTAGGGATACTGTTTTCAGCCGTCCTGAAAGTGTGGTATGCCAAAATTGAAAGTGGAAGCTGCCAGGTAGATATAAATAACAATTATGTTTAAAGAAAGTAAAGAAATTGGTTTCTCGACGCAACATGCCACAAAACAAACACTGAAAGTGATAAAGTGTTTCCTACCTTCTTACCACAGAGTAGTACCCATGCTATGGGCTGTTATCAGGTTTCACCGTCTGCCTTCTCTCACAGCATTACAGAACACTACATACACCCTTTACAGTCACCTAAAATCAATCGCTATTATTAACACAAAAATTTCACACTTCAGCAAGAAAAGGTACCACTGGGCGCGAAGGAAAGAGAAGTGTCTCGAGTTAGGCGAATGAACCTCCGCCTCGGCGTCTCCCAGCCAGTCATGCCACACGATAATCAGTCAATCCCCTGACAGTCTGCAAAATTTCCGCCGGGTATCGCCTTATGACTGGTAGGCCTGATCTGGTTCTCCAGCCCACCAATCTCCACTCCTTCCGACCTATGTACAAGTAAAGCAGATGTGGCCAAACTCAATGAAATAATATCTGCAGCAATGTAGAGAGTTAATAAATTAATAAAAGATGGTGCTCATCCCGCATGGTGCACAAAACAGGTCAGAACACTAACGCGGAAGCAACGAAAAGGGCATGCCAAATTGAAAAGAGCTTAAAACCTCTAAGTCTCTTGATGTTTACTGAAGTTCGAAATTTAGCACGGACTTCTGTGCTAGATGTTTTTAACAGCTTCCAGAACGAAAGTCTGTCTCTAAATCTGGCAGAAAATCCAAATAGATTCTGGTCGTATGTAAAGTGTGTCAGCGACAACATACAATCAATACCTTCAGTTGCGCAATACTAATGGTAATATTATCGGAGACAGCAACACTAAAGCAGAGTTACTAAACACAGTGTTCCGAAATACCTTCACCAAAGAAGACAAAGAAAATATTCAAATTAAGAACAGCTGCCAACATGAGTAACTTAGAAGTACGAGGGGCGTTCAGTAAGTAGCTGTCACATTTTTTTTTTGTCTTTTCTGAAAATAAATTGGTATATTCAGGGTTCCAATACACCATGTTACTCCCCACTCTTATGGCTACAAAACGCTATTCTTCAACATGATCTCCCTTCAGTGCGACGAACTTACGTCACCTGAGTGGGGAGAGGGGGTGGGGTGAGGGGTGGACGCCTATATGGTACCACTATACTAGTCGACGTCGGAGTCTATGTCTTGCTGCATCAATAACCTCCCTATCATCCACGCATTGTTTTCCACAAGCCAGACAGATGGAAATCGAAAGCTGCGAATTCCAGGCTCTAGAGTCGACAACGAAGAACAATTTAATGAAGTTTTGTGAGCTCCTCTTGAGTTTGAGTTGCATTTTTGTGGCGGCGAACACTTTGAAGCCGTTACTTCAATCTCTGAGGGTAGCACAACATACACTACTGACCATTAAAATTGCTACACCACGAAGATGACGTGCTACAGACGCGAAATTTAACCGACGGGAAGAAGATACTGTGATATCCAAATGATTAGCTTTTCAGAGCTTTCACACAAGGTTGGCGCCGCCGGCGACACCTACAACGTGCTGATATGAGGCAAGGTTCCAACCGATTTCTCATACACAAACAGCAGTTGACCGGCGTTGCCTCGTGAAACGCTGTGATGCATCATGTAAGGAGGAGAAATGCGTACCATCACGTTTCCGACTTTGATAAAGGTCGGATTATAGCCTATCGCGATTGCGGTTTATCGTATCGCAGCCGGCCGAAGTGGCCGTGCGGTTAAAGGCGCTGCAGTCTGGAACCGCAAGACCGCTACGGTCGCAGGTTCGAATCCTGCCTCGGGCATGGATGTTTGTGATGTCCTTAGGTTAGTTAGGTTTAACTAGTTCTAAGTTCTAGGGGACTAATGACCTCAGCAGTTGAGTCCCATAGTGCTCAGAGCCATTTTATCGTATCGCAACATTGCTGCTCGGCTTGGTCGAGATCCGATGACTGTTAGCAGAATATGGAATCGGTGGGTTCAGGAGGATAACACGGAACGCCGTGCTAGATCCCAGCGGCCTCGTATCACTAGCAGTCAAGATGACAGGCACCTTATCCGCATGGCTGTAACGGATCGTGCAGTCACGTCTCGATCGCGGAGTCAACAGATGAGGACGTTTGCAAGACAATAACTATCTGCACGGAGACCGTGGCTGCGGTTAACCTTGACGCTGCGTCACTTGGGTGCACGAATGACAAAACGTCATTTTTTCGGATGAATCCAGGTTTCGTTTACAGCATCACGATGGTCGCATCCGTGTTTGGCGACATCGCGGTGAACGCACATTGGAAGCGTGAATTCGTCATCGCCATACTGGCGTATCACACGGCGTGATGTATGGGGTGCCATTGGTTAGACGTCTCGGTCACCTCTTGTTCGCATTGACGGCACTTTGAACAGTGCACGTTACATTTCAGATGTGTTACGTCACGTGGCTCTACCCTTCATTCCATACCTGCGAAACCCTACTTTTCAGCAGGACAATGCACGACCGCATGTTGCAGGTCCTGTACGGGCGTTTCTGGATACAGATAATGTTCGACTGCTGCCCTGGACAGCACATTCTCGAGATCTCTCACCAATTGAAAACGTCTGGTCAATGGTGGCCGAGCAACTGGCTCGTCACAATATGCCAGTCACTACTCTTGATGAACTGTGGTATCGTGTTGAAGCTGCATGGGCAGCTGTACCTGTACACGCCATCCGAGCTCTGTTTACTCAATGCCCAGGCGTATCAAGGCCGTTGTAATGGCCAGAGGTGTTTGTTCTGGGTACTGATTTCTCAAGATCTATGCACCCAAATTGCTTGAAAATGTAATCACATGTTAGTTCTAGTATAATATATTTGTCCAATCAATACCGGTTTATCGTCTGCATTTGTTGTTGGTGTAGCAATTTTAATGGCCAGTAGTGTATTTCAGAGTTGACCATTGTGCTGTGAGGGAGGACATCAAACAGAATAATCCCTCCAGTGTTCCAGAAGATCGTGGACATGATCTTACCGGCCGAGGGTGCATCTTTAAACTTTTTCTTCGAAGCAGATGTGGTGTGGCGCTGCTCCGTGGATTGCTGTTTTGTTTCCGGTTCGAAGTGATGAACCCATGTTTCATAGGCTATGGACTATGTTCGACAAAAAAATTGCCACGAACAGCCTCCTCACGAGCGACCAATTCCGCACAGGCGGTCCCCCGTCGTTCTTCGCGATCTTCTGTTAGGCGGCAAGGAACCCATCGGGTACACGCCTTTGAGTACGCCAAATGGTGAACGAATGTGTCAGCACTACTAGCAGAGACGTTTAGTTGCGCAGGGAGGTATTTGACCTTGAACTGCTTATCACTCCGAATGAGTGTGTCCGCACACTTGAACATTGCAGGGGCCACAGCTGTTTGCGGCCGGTCGGCACGCGGAAGTTCGGACAGGCTTACGCCACCTTGTTGCGCTGATGACACACGCCTCGCCCAACGATTCATTGTGGTTTTATTCACTGCAAGTTCACCGTAGACATTCCGCAAGCGCCTATGAATAACTGCGATGCTCTGGTTTTCTGCCAAAACAAAATCAGTGACACGTCTATGCTTGGAACGCACCTCCGTTACAGACGCCGTTTTGAAGGCTGTGTGCCGGCCGGTGTGGCAGAGCGGTTCTAGGAGCTTCAGTCTGGAACCTCGCCACCGCTACGGTCGGAGGTTCGAATCCTGCCTCGGGCATGGATCTCTATGATGTCCTGAGGTTAGTTAGGTTTAAGTAGTTCTAAGTTCTAGGGGACTGATGACCTCAGATGTTAAGTCCCATAGTGCTCAGAGACATTTGAACCATTTTTTTTAAGGCTATGTATAGCGCCGACACGTATCGGAAGTTCATGGAACTATAGTGGCTGTAGCGGGAATATTGTGCAATGTTGCACAACGAGCTCAGCATTTTTTCAACAAAAACCTGGTGAAAGAGAAAAAAGTTGCATTAATTATTGGCATCCTCACTGGACCGAAGTAGTTTAAATCACTTAATAAAGGCATGTCTTTCGGGCCACATAGTATACCAGTTAGTTTCCTTTCAGAGCATGCTGATACAGTAAACCTACACTTAGCAATTGTATACAACCACTCACTCTATTAAAAATCCTTACCTAAAGATTGAAAAGTTGCACAGCTTACAACAATACTCAATGAAGGAAAAAGGAGTAATCCCACGAAATACAGACCAGTTTCACTGACCTCGATTTGCAGTAGGATTTTGGAATATATTAAGAATTACCTCGAACGAAATGATCTATTGACGCACACTCAGCGAGGATTAAGAAAATATCGTTGTTGCGAAACACACCTAGTTGTTTATTCTTACTTTATTCAAGTAATGAGTGCCATCGACGGGGGATCTTAAATTCATTCCGTATTTCTAGATCTCCAGAAAGCTTTCGACAGTGGTCGTCACTTCTAATAAAATTGTGTGCCTATGAAGTGTCGTTTTTGTCCGCGACCTGGATTCGTGATTTCCTGTGAGAAACGTCTCAGTTTGTAGTAATCGATGGAAAGTCATCGAGTAAAACGGAAATGATACCTGGTGTTCCCCAAGGAAGTGTTATAGGCCCTCTGCCGTTCCTCATCCACATAAACGATTTAGGAGGCAACCGCAGCACCTCCCTTAGAGTGTTTCAGGATGATGTTGTCATTGACTGTCTAGTAAAGTCATCAGAAAATCTAGACGAATTGCAAAATAGCTCAGACACGATATCTATGTGGTCCGAAATGTGATAATTGACCTTGAAAGGTGTGAGGTCATCCAATGAGTACTAAAAAAAATCCGTTAAACTTCGGTTATACGGTGAATCAGACAAATCTAAATGCTGTTAATTCAACTAAAAACATAGGCATTACAATTACGGACAACCTGAATTGGAACGATCACATAAGTAATGTTGTGGGGAAGGCAAACCAAAGATTGCGTTTTTTGACAGAACACTTAGAAGATGCAACAGGTCCACTAAAGAGAGTCCCTACACTACACTTTTGTCCGTCCTCTGCTAGGGTACTGCTGTGCAGTATGGGATCCTTACGAGGTAGGATAGACGGAGGAATTCTGAAAAGTCCAAAGAAGAGCAGCTCATTTTGAATTAGTGCTAAGTAGGTGAGAGTGTGTGACGGAAATGACAAGTGATCTGGGAAGGTAATCATTAAAAAAATGCGTATTTCGTTGAGGCGAGATCGTTTTACGAAATTTCAGTCATCGACTTTCTCCTCTGAATGGGAAACTATTTTCTGTCGCCATCCTACATAAGGAGAAATGATCACAGTAATGAAATAATCGAAATCGGAGTTCGTATGGAAAGACTTATGTGTTCATTTTCCCCATGTGCTGTTAGAGAGAGAGACGGTTAAAAATTTGAAGTTGGTTCGAAAAATCCTCTGCCAGGCGCTTGAGTGTGAATTGCAGAGTAGTCATACAGATGTATATGAATGCTTAGTTTCTTGGTATCTGCAAATCCTGTGCAACCGTAAATATATCTTCTCCATTGCACCATTGTAGCTCTGATTTACTGGTGAGATCAGTGGAAAGTCTCTTTCCAGTCTCTCCATCCACTACAATAAGGCTGCATTGTTATTACATGGGACCTTCTTCGCTCAAGCCTACAAGAGCCGGCCACTTCCTTGCCATACATTCATGGTTTAGTATCCCCGTCTACAGTGGGTATCGACACCGAATCAGAGATGTTGCACCTCGCTCCGTGCTGCATAAAGTACTCGGAATCTCTCAGTATTGCTACGCACACAAGGACCCTGGTTTTGTTCTGAACTCTCTGGTTGTCGCTGCGGAGATCTATTCAGTGTACAGCTTACGGCAACTCTTGCCCTACGATAACCGTTTTCGTAGAAGGGGCGGTGTATACTGTTAATTTGTGGTATTGTAGACAAGATTTACGTGTATTCTTGGTTTTCAGATGGTGTATTGAAATGTCCATTGAAACCAAACTCGCAATGTGTGTGTTTTATAGTGTGTTAATATGCTAGTAAAGAGCTGTCGCAGATTTCTTGTTGCGTGCTCCTGAGTGCGTTGAAAGTCGCCATGTTTATTTGTAGATTCGTTACCTAATCTCCCAGCTCCTCTCCAACTCCACTGACACTTTCTGTAGTAATTAGTATGACTAGAACCAATAGTATTTACGCCGCGCGGGATTAGCCGAGCGATCTAGGGCGCTACAGTCATGGATTGTGCGGCTGGTCCCGGCGAAGGTTCGAGTCCTCCCTCGGGCATGGGTGTGTGTGTGTTTGTCCTTAGGATAATTTAGGTTAAGTAGGGTGTAAGCTTAGGGACTGATGACCTTAGCAGTTAAGTCCCATAAGATTTCACACACATTTTTTGTAGTATTTACGTTCGAGTCTCACCTAATTATTTATCAGAGATAAGCATGCGTTTATTTTTTCCATGAATGCATCTTCTACTCTTCCTATCGAGTTGTAATACGAAATATTCACAATCATAAAATCTGTTCGTCTTTATCAAATCAAGAACAAAATCCGAGACCTTGACATCACACTCAGCAACAGAGATAATAAAAATCATAGATAATGCAATCATAATGTTCGCTTTTGTTATGAAAGGAGTAACGTCTTTGGTTCCTACACACAGCCTTCCTGTACGAAAGTGTGATATTACAAGGGCTACACAAAATTTGGCACTTATTTGACCACATACATGCTATTAACTGTTTTATGTAAGTTGAAAGTGTATGAAGGAGAAAGGAAAGGGAAGGAAATACTGATGTCAGCTGCAACACAGTTTTATGCAAAATCAGCAGCGACGAGTGAAAATGTGTCCAGCAGCAGGTTCAAACCTGGGATCTACTGCTTACTAGACAGCGGACTTAACCACTGCACCATCTGGACAGTGATTATCGTAACTGCATGGACTACCTCGTGAGACCTCACGGCCGATCCATCTTCCCACCTAGCACCACTTACCCGCAATCTGCGCCCATGCCCTCCATCTTGCTACTATGATATTCCCGCAGGAACTCGAACGTAACTGTGCATGCGCATTGATGGATTCGTAGCCCACCGAGACGAATCAATTGCGTATACGAATGGGTGGTGTCTATTCCTTCGGACATGTTAGATATCTTCGACTGTGGTGTAAAGTAAATTTCTTGTGGCTGAGCTTTTCCTTGTTCTGCAACCTTTCTGAAGTATTTGCTCATTTCTGCATTACGATTAATTTTTGACAGCAGAAACAATACATGCCCATTCGCTTTCGTGGTGCCTGAATCCCGCACTCATCAGGGTCGGCATGGTTATCGTCTGACTTGGCAAGGTTAATTGAAGGGGTGGCCGGATGCCCTTCCTGTGGCCAACCCGGTTGATGAGATGATGATGAAGACAACACAACACGATGACGAGGACAACACAACACCCAGTCCCTGTGCGGAGAAAATTCCCCGACCCAGTCGCGAATCGAACCCGGGCCCCTTGGCTCGGCATTCGGTCGCGCTGACCACTCAGCTATGTTTTCTGTCGTCTTCCTTTTTTTTTTCGTCGATGCATGAGAACGTGGATAAGGGTGTTGCATCATGTGTCAGGTAGGTATGACCACCCCAACTTTGAGTGGGGTCAAGGAAGACGCTGCGGAGATAACCGGCAAAAGTTCGTCGGTAAGATGGTTTTCGGCTGAGGGTGCTATGCGCGGTCACAACTTTGTACCACAAGTCAAGGACTGTATTCTAAAGCCTGTCCTCGAAACCAGATTAGGGTATGGTGCTTAGCAAGAGGGTAGTAAAATGTCTGGGGCAACAAAAATGGTTCAAATGGCTCTCAGCATTATGGGACTTAACTTCTAAGGTCATCTGTCCCCTAGAACTTAGAACTACTTAAACCTAACTAACCTAAGGACACCACACACATCCATGCCCGAGGCAGGATTCGAACCTGCGACCGTATCGGTCGCGTGGTTCCAGACTGTAGCGCCTAGAACCGCTCAGCCACCCTGGCCGGCTCTGGGGCAACAACAAGAAATCCGGGGTTACCGTCATTGGCGTGGCACGGGGGTGAAAGCCCACGATTAGTTGGATGGGAAGCCATACGTTTCGTTTCAGGGGCCACGTAAGACGGTGCTCGTCGGTGTCTTCGAGGTGGCCAGTCCTATGCGATACGATAAAGTCGACTATTAGTCGGGAATTTGCCGTAGACTAAAACATACCAGAGTGTAGACACAGACGACGGTAAAAAGAGTGCATGCACACACCCCCAAACCGTTCGCCAGTTAATGTCAAGGTGCTGTAGCACCATGGGGTCGCAAGGGTTGAACAGCATAAACAAATGATAATAATCTTTTGCACGGGGAGGACGGTTGACTGGGAGATCGGCCCGAACGTAGCTGAGTTCTATGAAACAATTGGCGACGTGGTACAGTAATGGAGAAATAGGTGCCACATTAATCGGTGGATCGAGAGAAGCTGGTCGGAGGATATTTAAGAGACTGCGTGTTAAGGACGGGACCGGCCCCCGCCAGTGCCGCAACATAGTGTGGACAAAGAGTGCAGAAGATCGTACCCGCACTTTGACGAGTCCGAGGCCACCTTTTGCAACTATCGGGCCGGACAAACAATACATACCCGCTGCTTGAAGATAAAAGTTTGAGAGAATAAATCTTTGCACTGACGTGTCTGTTCTGTTTAGAGGGCGCTTTCTTGCCGTGGTCTCGACGACACGGAGCGTGCTGGGCGCGCATCTCTCCGGAGACACACGACGCTGCCAAATCGCTTACGATTTCCGGCTGCGACAGCCTCTTGCCCCTCTGCGACGTTCGCCTGTTTCCGGTCTCCTCCCTGGCCCTCTATCCTCGGACGGCCCCCGCCTGTCGTGCCGACGCTCCGTTACACGCGACTCCCTGCCTTCGCTTCGACACTATGTCACCAGCCCCACTGACACATCACAATGATACGCGCTCTCCTGAGTGAGATGTTAACGTCTGGAACCGCGCGACCGCTACGGTCGCAGGTTCGAGTCCTGCCTCGGGCATGGATGTGTGTGATGTGATTCGGTTATTTAGGTTTAAGTAGTTCTAAGTTCTAGGAGACTGATGACCTCAGCCGGCCGGTGTGGCCGTGCGGTTCTAGAAACTTAAGTTTGGAACCGCGTGACCGCTACGGTCGCAGGTTCGAATCCTGCCTCGGGCATGGATATGTGTGATGTCCTTAGGTTAGTTAGGTTTAAGTAGTTCTAAGTTGTAGGGGACCTCAGATGTTGAGTCCCATAGTGCTCAGAGCCATTTGAACCATTTTTTTGAAGTGATGACCTCAGAAGTCCCATAGTACTCAGAGCCATTTGAACCATTTGAGATGTTAACTGGACTTTACAGGTTCATCTCCCTTCCTGCTTTTTACTGATCTGCTACGTTTACAATCACAACCAACTGACACACTACCTACACTATCTGATAAAAAGCATCCGGACATCACATACGAGTATAGAACTATTGTGTACATAGTTCCGCGTAGTCAGCGCGTACACAACTCTCCCACTAGAGCACGCCCCGTTAAGCACAACAGCGCAGGCGCAGCGCTCGTCCATCTCCGCACTACGAGATGGCGCTGCCGTAGAGACGGACCAAATTCTGCTTCCGCCGATTCGCGTATTA